>NW_026688367.1:0-77185 GCF_030445035.2 Dasypus novemcinctus | reverse complement strand
TGGGCTGAGGCTCAGGTCCCAGCTGGCACGGGGCCTGTCCAGAGACATGCAGGAATCTGTCTCCTGAGCACGCACAAACCCAGTGCCAGGCTCAGCTGCAGCCAAAGTGACTGAAGAGGCACGGGGCGGGAGGCCCCTCTGCAACCGACGCCCCCCAGGCAAGAGCACGGATTCCCAAGTAGGGCCCACCGGCAGGGCCCTGGGGCCCAGAGCCACCTGCCATCCGCGTAGACCCGGGTGTCCCCGCAGCCCTCAGGAGCACCAGTGCCCAGGGCTTTATCGACTAGGCAGCTGCGCCAAGGCCAGAAGGGCTATCTGCTTTCGGGTGGAAATCTTGACAGGATACCTGTGGAACTGCCTGCTAGGGTAGCTAGGAAGGACAATCAATAGGAAAATCACCTGGTTGCGTGGCGTGCTCTGGCCGAGCGAAATGTGCTGAAGATGACGGGTTCTTATTTATTTATTTATTTGTTTGTTTGTTAATTTATTTATTTATTTATTTATTTATTTATTTTTAAAAAGTGATGGTTACGACTCCAGTCAGGGCCCAAACAAGCCATACGTCCGCTTCGGACGGTCACCATGGCTGCTGAGAATGTCCCTGGTCCATGGAACACCTGGACCTGTAAGCCCACTTGACCGCAGTGCCTCAAGGGAGCAGAAACGATTTCCGCGGAAAAGTCTCACCACCCAATAGGTACGCAGTGCCGATTTGCGTCCCCAGAGCCCAGAGAAAAGGAAATCGCTCGTTCCGTTCCTAAGGTCCGAAAGAGGAGGGCGAGAGGAGAAAGGGCTGGCTCATTGGTAGGGGTCGTAGGGGTGCGCAGGGGCCCCTCTCATGCCAGAAAAGAAACACAGAGAAAGAGAGGTCAGGGAGAAGGCAGAGGGAAGACTCTGGGCCTCTCCTCTCTGGGAGACAGGCCTGGCAGGGAGCCCAGGCCCAAGCCCGCAGGCCGCCGGTGGGAAAGGCCAGGGTTCCCCTGACCGAAGGTGGAGGTGACGGCGATGGGAGACAGCTTGTCCGTGACCATTGCCGTGGGAGAGACCTGCAGGGCAATGGCGGCCGGCCCTAGGTAGGCCGCCTGCTTGACGAGGCCTCGGGGACTTTGGTTGGCGAGGAACCCCTGTCTGTCTTCAGAGGGAGCCGGCAGCCTGGCCCAACCCAGACCCTTGGCCTGGACCAGGTGAGCTCTCGGATGGAGAGGGGGTCTCCCAGCAGTCCCCGATCTGGCCCAGGGGTCCCTTCCCCCACAGCCCGTTGGGCAAGGGGCCCTGCCCCTCCCCCTGCCTTGGAATTCAGCCCTCTGCCCTGCAGCCAGTGTGAGGAAGGAACCATTCCTACCCAACAGTGGCCCCTAGCGGTGGAAGTTGTGGCTCTGACTTTGGGCAAGGGAGCCGCTTTCTTGTTCCTGGAGCTTCTTCTGTCTCTTGGCTTTTCAGCAGACATCCAGGGGAGAACACCTGTCCAGGACACAATAGCAGAGCTTCTCTTCTAGCCCAGTCCCCAGCCAGCAGGCTCCTCCCACGTCAGGGGTCCGCCAGCCCTTCCATGCCCGTGGGCTCCTGGTGGCATTCGGTGTCTAGGTTTGGGAACCCCGTTTCCCCCAGCGCTTGAGGTTTCCTTGGCAGTGGACACGCTCCCCGGGCTGCATCCGGCGGGTCTGGGCAGGATGCCTATCGGCCGCATCTGTCCCGGCACTGCCACTGGGGACAACTGCCGGGTGGAGCAAAGGCCCCCTCATCTGTGTCATCGGTCACAACTGTCTTGCCACTCCCGGCCTTGGGCACCTCCCGCCAGCGGCCACCGTCTCCAGAGCAACCAGGCGGGGCGGGGTCGGGGCGAGTGTGCGGGGGCCGGGGTGAGGGGCGCCTGCGCGCCTGGGCGGCGGTGGGCGTGGCCGGCCCAGGGCGCTGGGGCGCCTGCGCCCTGGTCCCGGCTCGGCGGGCGTCGGAGAGCGGTCAACGGCGGCGCGAGAGGCCCGGCGCCTGCCCCCCGGCGCCGGCTGGGCGCCCCGAGAAGAGGGGGTGGGGCGGAGGCAGCGGATGGAGCGAGAGGGGGCTTGGATCCCACAGGGCTGTTGGATGCGCTTCTCCCGCTGGCAGGTGTCGGCACTAATTGCTTCCCTCCGTGGCGAGGGCCATCTTCTCCCTCTCAGCTGCCCTGGGCAAGTCCAAGAACCTGAGCGCAGGTGGTGCACCTGGGCTGAGGCTCAGGTCCCAGCTGGCACGGGGCCTGTCCAGAGACATGCAGGAATCTGTCTCCTGAGCACGCACAAACCCAGTGCCAGGCTCAGCTGCAGCCAAAGTGACTGAAGAGGCACGGGGCGGGAGGCCCCTCTGCAACCGACGCCCCCCAGGCAAGAGCACGGATTCCCAAGTAGGGCCCACCGGCAGGGCCCTGGGGCCCAGAGCCACCTGCCATCCGCGTAGACCCGGGTGTCCCCGCAGCCCTCAGGAGCACCAGTGCCCAGGGCTTTATCGACTAGGCAGCTGCGCCAAGGCCAGAAGGGCTATCTGCTTTCGGGTGGAAATCTTGACAGGATACCTGTGGAACTGCCTGCTAGGGTAGCTAGGAAGGACAATCAATAGGAAAATCACCTGGTTGCGTGGCGTGCTCTGGCCGAGCGAAATGTGCTGAAGATGACGGGTTCTTATTTATTTATTTATTTGTTTGTTTGTTAATTTATTTATTTATTTATTTATTTATTTATTTTTAAAAAGTGATGGTTACGACTCCAGTCAGGGCCGAAACAAGCCATACGTCCGCTTCGGACGGTCACCATGGCTGCTGAGAATGTCCCTGGTCCATGGAACACCTGGACCTGTAAGCCCACTTGACCGCAGTGCCTCAAGGGAGCAGAAACGATTTCCGCGGAAAAGTCTCACCACCCAATAGGTACGCAGTGCCGATTTGCGTCCCCAGAGCCCAGAGAAAAGGAAATCGCTCGTTCCGTTCCTAAGGTCCGAAAGAGGAGGGCGAGAGGAGAAAGGGCTGGCTCATTGGTAGGGGTCGTAGGGGTGCGCAGGGGCCCCTCTCATGCCAGAAAAGAAACACAGAGAAAGAGAGGTCAGGGAGAAGGCAGAGGGAAGACTCTGGGCCTCTCCTCTCTGGGAGACAGGCCTGGCAGGGAGCCCAGGCCCAAGCCCGCAGGCCGCCGGTGGGAAAGGCCAGGGTTCCCCTGACCGAAGGTGGAGGTGACGGCGATGGGAGACAGCTTGTCCGTGACCATTGCCGTGGGAGAGACCTGCAGGGCAACGGCGGCCGGCCCTAGGTAGGCCGCCTGCTTGACGAGGCCTCGGGGACTTTGGTTGGCGAGGAACCCCTGTCTGTCTTCAGAGGGAGCCGGCAGCCTGGCCCAACCCAGACCCTTGGCCTGGACCAGGTGAGCTCTCGGATGGAGAGGGGGTCTCCCAGCAGTCCCCGATCTGGCCCAGGGGTCCCTTCCCCCACAGCCCGTTGGGCAAGGGGCCCTGCCCCTCCCCCTGCCTTGGAATTCAGCCCTCTGCCCTGCAGCCAGTGTGAGGAAGGAACCATTCCTACCCAACAGTGGCCCCTAGCGGTGGAAGTTGTGGCTCTGACTTTGGGCAAGGGAGCCGCTTTCTTGTTCCTGGAGCTTCTTCTGTCTCTTGGCTTTTCAGCAGACATCCAGGGGAGAACACCTGTCCAGGACACAATAGCAGAGCTTCTCTTCTAGCCCAGTCCCCAGCCAGCAGGCTCCTCCCACGTCAGGGGTCCGCCAGCCCTTCCATGCCCGTGGGCTCCTGGTGGCATTCGGTGTCTAGGTTTGGGAACCCCGTTTCCCCCAGCGCTTGAGGTTTCCTTGGCAGTGGACACGCTCCCCGGGCTGCATCCGGCGGGTCTGGGCAGGATGCCTATCGGCCGCATCTGTCCCGGCACTGCCACTGGGGACAACTGCCGGGTGGAGCAAAGGCCCCCTCATCTGTGTCATCGGTCACAACTGTCTTGCCACTCCCGGCCTTGGGCACCTCCCGCCAGCGGCCACCGTCTCCAGAGCAACCAGGCGGGGCGGGGTCGGGGCGAGTGTGCGGGGGCCGGGGTGAGGGGCGCCTGCGCGCCTGGGCGGCGGTGGGCGTGGCCGGCCCAGGGCGCTGGGGCGCCTGCGCCCTGGTCCCGGCTCGGCGGGCGTCGGAGAGCGGTCAACGGCGGCGCGAGAGGCCCGGCGCCTGCCCCCCGGCGCCGGCTGGGCGCCCCGAGAAGAGGGGGTGGGGCGGAGGCAGCGGATGGAGCGAGAGGGGGCTTGGATCCCACAGGGCTGTTGGATGCGCTTCTCCCGCTGGCAGGTGTCGGCACTAATTGCTTCCCTCCGTGGCGAGGGCCATCTTCTCCCTCTCAGCTGCCCTGGGCAAGTCCAAGAACCTGAGCGCAGGTGGTGCACCTGGGCTGAGGCTCAGGTCCCAGCTGGCACGGGGCCTGTCCAGAGACATGCAGGAATCTGTCTCCTGAGCACGCACAAACCCAGTGCCAGGCTCAGCTGCAGCCAAAGTGACTGAAGAGGCACGGGGCGGGAGGCCCCTCTGCAACCGACGCCCCCCAGGCAAGAGCACGGATTCCCAAGTAGGGCCCACCGGCAGGGCCCTGGGGCCCAGAGCCACCTGCCATCCGCGTAGACCCGGGTGTCCCCGCAGCCCTCAGGAGCACCAGTGCCCAGGGCTTTATCGACTAGGCAGCTGCGCCAAGGCCAGAAGGGCTATCTGCTTTCGGGTGGAAATCTTGACAGGATACCTGTGGAACTGCCTGCTAGGGTAGCTAGGAAGGACAATCAATAGGAAAATCACCTGGTTGCGTGGCGTGCTCTGGCCGAGCGAAATGTGCTGAAGATGACGGGTTCTTATTTATTTATTTATTTGTTTGTTTGTTAATTAATTTATTTATTTATTTATTTATTTATTTTTAAAAAGTGATGGTTACGACTCCAGTCAGGGCCGAAACAAGCCATACGTCCGCTTCGGACGGTCACCATGGCTGCTGAGAATGTCCCTGGTCCATGGAACACCTGGACCTGTAAGCCCACTTGACCGCAGTGCCTCAAGGGAGCAGAAACGATTTCCGCGGAAAAGTCTCACCACCCAATAGGTACGCAGTGCCGATTTGCGTCCCCAGAGCCCAGAGAAAAGGAAATCGCTCGTTCCGTTCCTACGGTCCGAAAGAGGAGGGCGAGAGGAGAAAGGGCTGGCTCATTGGTAGGGGTCGTAGGGGTGCGCAGGGGCCCCTCTCATGCCAGAAAAGAAACACAGAGAAAGAGAGGTCAGGGAGAAGGCAGAGGGAAGACTCTGGGCCTCTCCTCTCTGGGAGACAGGCCTGGCAGGGAGCCCAGGCCCAAGCCCGCAGGCCGCCGGTGGGAAAGGCCAGGGTTCCCCTGACCGAAGGTGGAGGTGACGGCGATGGGAGACAGCTTGTCCGTGACCATTGCCGTGGGAGAGACCTGCAGGGCAACGGCGGCCGGCCCTAGGTAGGCCGCCTGCTTGACGAGGCCTCGGGGACTTTGGTTGGCGAGGAACCCCTGTCTGTCTTCAGAGGGAGCCGGCAGCCTGGCCCAACCCAGACCCTTGGCCTGGACCAGGTGAGCTCTCGGATGGAGAGGGGGTCTCCCAGCAGTCCCCGATCTGGCCCAGGGGTCCCTTCCCCCACAGCCCGTTGGGCAAGGGGCCCTGCCCCTCCCCCTGCCTTGGAATTCAGCCCTCTGCCCTGCAGCCAGTGTGAGGAAGGAACCATTCCTACCCAACAGTGGCCCCTAGCGGTGGAAGTTGTGGCTCTGACTTTGGGCAAGGGAGCCGCTTTCTTGTTCCTGGAGCTTCTTCTGTCTCTTGGCTTTTCAGCAGACATCCAGGGGAGAACACCTGTCCAGGACACAATAGCAGAGCTTCTCTTCTAGCCCAGTCCCCAGCCAGCAGGCTCCTCCCACGTCAGGGGTCCGCCAGCCCTTCCATGCCCGTGGGCTCCTGGTGGCATTCGGTGTCTAGGTTTGGGAACCCCGTTTCCCCCAGCGCTTGAGGTTTCCTTGGCAGTGGACACGCTCCCCGGGCTGCATCCGGCGGGTCTGGGCAGGATGCCTATCGGCCGCATCTGTCCCGGCACTGCCACTGGGGACAACTGCCGGGTGGAGCAAAGGCCCCCTCATCTGTGTCATCGGTCACAACTGTCTTGCCACTCCCGGCCTTGGGCACCTCCCGCCAGCGGCCACCGTCTCCAGAGCAACCAGGCGGGGCGGGGTCGGGGCGAGTGTGCGGGGGCCGGGGTGAGGGGCGCCTGCGCGCCTGGGCGGCGGTGGGCGTGGCCGGCCCAGGGCGCTGGGGCGCCTGCGCCCTGGTCCCGGCTCGGCGGGCGTCGGAGAGCGGTCAACGGCGGCGCGAGAGGCCCGGCGCCTGCCCCCCGGCGCCGGCTGGGCGCCCCGAGAAGAGGGGGTGGGGCGGAGGCAGCGGATGGAGCGAGAGGGGGCTTGGATCCCACAGGGCTGTTGGATGCGCTTCTCCCGCTGGCAGGTGTCGGCACTAATTGCTTCCCTCCGTGGCGAGGGCCATCTTCTCCCTCTCAGCTGCCCTGGGCAAGTCCAAGAACCTGAGCGCAGGTGGTGCACCTGGGCTGAGGCTCAGGTCCCAGCTGGCACGGGGCCTGTCCAGAGACATGCAGGAATCTGTCTCCTGAGCACGCACAAACCCAGTGCCAGGCTCAGCTGCAGCCAAAGTGACTGAAGAGGCACGGGGCGGGAGGCCCCTCTGCAACCGACGCCCCCCAGGCAAGAGCACGGATTCCCAAGTAGGGCCCACCGGCAGGGCCCTGGGGCCCAGAGCCACCTGCCATCCGCGTAGACCCGGGTGTCCCCGCAGCCCTCAGGAGCACCAGTGCCCAGGGCTTTATCGACTAGGCAGCTGCGCCAAGGCCAGAAGGGCTATCTGCTTTCGGGTGGAAATCTTGACAGGATACCTGTGGAACTGCCTGCTAGGGTAGCTAGGAAGGACAATCAATAGGAAAATCACCTGGTTGCGTGGCGTGCTCTGGCCGAGCGAAATGTGCTGAAGATGACGGGTTCTTATTTATTTATTTATTTGTTTGTTTGTTAATTAATTTATTTATTTATTTATTTATTTATTTTTAAAAAGTGATGGTTACGACTCCAGTCAGGGCCGAAACAAGCCATACGTCCGCTTCGGACGGTCACCATGGCTGCTGAGAATGTCCCTGGTCCATGGAACACCTGGACCTGTAAGCCCACTTGACCGCAGTGCCTCAAGGGAGCAGAAACGATTTCCGCGGAAAAGTCTCACCACCCAATAGGTACGCAGTGCCGATTTGCGTCCCCAGAGCCCAGAGAAAAGGAAATCGCTCGTTCCGTTCCTACGGTCCGAAAGAGGAGGGCGAGAGGAGAAAGGGCTGGCTCATTGGTAGGGGTCGTAGGGGTGCGCAGGGGCCCCTCTCATGCCAGAAAAGAAACACAGAGAAAGAGAGGTCAGGGAGAAGGCAGAGGGAAGACTCTGGGCCTCTCCTCTCTGGGAGACAGGCCTGGCAGGGAGCCCAGGCCCAAGCCCGCAGGCCGCCGGTGGGAAAGGCCAGGGTTCCCCTGACCGAAGGTGGAGGTGACGGCGATGGGAGACAGCTTGTCCGTGACCATTGCCGTGGGAGAGACCTGCAGGGCAACGGCGGCCGGCCCTAGGTAGGCCGCCTGCTTGACGAGGCCTCGGGGACTTTGGTTGGCGAGGAACCCCTGTCTGTCTTCAGAGGGAGCCGGCAGCCTGGCCCAACCCAGACCCTTGGCCTGGACCAGGTGAGCTCTCGGATGGAGAGGGGGTCTCCCAGCAGTCCCCGATCTGGCCCAGGGGTCCCTTCCCCCACAGCCCCTTGGGCAAGGGGCCCTGCCCCTCCCCCTGCCTTGGAATTCAGCCCTCTGCCCTGCAGCCAGTGTGAGGAAGGAACCATTCCTACCCAACAGTGGCCCCTAGCGGTGGAAGTTGTGGCTCTGACTTTGGGCAAGGGAGCCGCTTTCTTGTTCCTGGAGCTTCTTCTGTCTCTTGGCTTTTCAGCAGACATCCAGGGGAGAACACCTGTCCAGGACACAATAGCAGAGCTTCTCTTCTAGCCCAGTCCCCAGCCAGCAGGCTCCTCCCACGTCAGGGGTCCGCCAGCCCTTCCATGCCCGTGGGCTCCTGGTGGCATTCGGTGTCTAGGTTTGGGAACCCCGTTTCCCCCAGCGCTTGAGGTTTCCTTGGCAGTGGACACGCTCCCCGGGCTGCATCCGGCGGGTCTGGGCAGGATGCCTATCGGCCGCATCTGTCCCGGCACTGCCACTGGGGACAACTGCCGGGTGGAGCAAAGGCCCCCTCATCTGTGTCATCGGTCACAACTGTCTTGCCACTCCCGGCCTTGGGCACCTCCCGCCAGCGGCCACCGTCTCCAGAGCAACCAGGCGGGGCGGGGTCGGGGCGAGTGTGCGGGGGCCGGGGTGAGGGGCGCCTGCGCGCCTGGGCGGCGGTGGGCGTGGCCGGCCCAGGGCGCTGGGGCGCCTGCGCCCTGGTCCCGGCTCGGCGGGCGTCGGAGAGCGGTCAACGGCGGCGCGAGAGGCCCGGCGCCTGCCCCCCGGCGCCGGCTGGGCGCCCCGAGAAGAGGGGGTGGGGCGGAGGCAGCGGATGGAGCGAGAGGGGGCTTGGATCCCACAGGGCTGTTGGATGCGCTTCTCCCGCTGGCAGGTGTCGGCACTAATTGCTTCCCTCCGTGGCGAGGGCCATCTTCTCCCTCTCAGCTGCCCTGGGCAAGTCCAAGAACCTGAGCGCAGGTGGTGCACCTGGGCTGAGGCTCAGGTCCCAGCTGGCACGGGGCCTGTCCAGAGACATGCAGGAATCTGTCTCCTGAGCACGCACAAACCCAGTGCCAGGCTCAGCTGCAGCCAAAGTGACTGAAGAGGCACGGGGCGGGAGGCCCCTCTGCAACCGACGCCCCCCAGGCAAGAGCACGGATTCCCAAGTAGGGCCCACCGGCAGGGCCCTGGGGCCCAGAGCCACCTGCCATCCGCGTAGACCCGGGTGTCCCCGCAGCCCTCAGGAGCACCAGTGCCCAGGGCTTTATCGACTAGGCAGCTGCGCCAAGGCCAGAAGGGCTATCTGCTTTCGGGTGGAAATCTTGACAGGATACCTGTGGAACTGCCTGCTAGGGTAGCTAGGAAGGACAATCAATAGGAAAATCACCTGGTTGCGTGGCGTGCTCTGGCCGAGCGAAATGTGCTGAAGATGACGGGTTCTTATTTATTTATTTATTTGTTTGTTTGTTAATTAATTTATTTATTTATTTATTTATTTATTTTTAAAAAGTGATGGTTACGACTCCAGTCAGGGCCGAAACAAGCCATACGTCCGCTTCGGACGGTCACCATGGCTGCTGAGAATGTCCCTGGTCCATGGAACACCTGGACCTGTAAGCCCACTTGACCGCAGTGCCTCAAGGGAGCAGAAACGATTTCCGCGGAAAAGTCTCACCACCCAATAGGTACGCAGTGCCGATTTGCGTCCCCAGAGCCCAGAGAAAAGGAAATCGCTCGTTCCTACGGTCCGAAAGAGGAGGGCGAGAGGAGAAAGGGCTGGCTCATTGGTAGGGGTCGTAGGGGTGCGCAGGGGCCCCTCTCATGCCAGAAAAGAAACACAGAGAAAGAGAGGTCAGGGAGAAGGCAGAGGGAAGACTCTGGGCCTCTCCTCTCTGGGAGACAGGCCTGGCAGGGAGCCCAGGCCCAAGCCCGCAGGCCGCCGGTGGGAAAGGCCAGGGTTCCCCTGACCGAAGGTGGAGGTGACGGCGATGGGAGACAGCTTGTCCGTGACCATTGCCGTGGGAGAGACCTGCAGGGCAACGGCGGCCGGCCCTAGGTAGGCCGCCTGCTTGACGAGGCCTCGGGGACTTTGGTTGGCGAGGAACCCCTGTCTGTCTTCAGAGGGAGCCGGCAGCCTGGCCCAACCCAGACCCTTGGCCTGGACCAGGTGAGCTCTCGGATGGAGAGGGGGTCTCCCAGCAGTCCCCGATCTGGCCCAGGGGTCCCTTCCCCCACAGCCCCTTGGGCAAGGGGCCCTGCCCCTCCCCCTGCCTTGGAATTCAGCCCTCTGCCCTGCAGCCAGTGTGAGGAAGGAACCATTCCTACCCAACAGTGGCCCCTAGCGGTGGAAGTTGTGGCTCTGACTTTGGGCAAGGGAGCCGCTTTCTTGTTCCTGGAGCTTCTTCTGTCTCTTGGCTTTTCAGCAGACATCCAGGGGAGAACACCTGTCCAGGACACAATAGCAGAGCTTCTCTTCTAGCCCAGTCCCCAGCCAGCAGGCTCCTCCCACGTCAGGGGTCCGCCAGCCCTTCCATGCCCGTGGGCTCCTGGTGGCATTCGGTGTCTAGGTTTGGGAACCCCGTTTCCCCCAGCGCTTGAGGTTTCCTTGGCAGTGGACACGCTCCCCGGGCTGCATCCGGCGGGTCTGGGCAGGATGCCTATCGGCCGCATCTGTCCCGGCACTGCCACTGGGGACAACTGCCGGGTGGAGCAAAGGCCCCCTCATCTGTGTCATCGGTCACAACTGTCTTGCCACTCCCGGCCTTGGGCACCTCCCGCCAGCGGCCACCGTCTCCAGAGCAACCAGGCGGGGCGGGGTCGGGGCGAGTGTGCGGGGGCCGGGGTGAGGGGCGCCTGCGCGCCTGGGCGGCGGTGGGCGTGGCCGGCCCAGGGCGCTGGGGCGCCTGCGCCCTGGTCCCGGCTCGGCGGGCGTCGGAGAGCGGTCAACGGCGGCGCGAGAGGCCCGGCGCCTGCCCCCCGGCGCCGGCTGGGCGCCCCGAGAAGAGGGGGTGGGGCGGAGGCAGCGGATGGAGCGAGAGGGGGCTTGGATCCCACAGGGCTGTTGGATGCGCTTCTCCCGCTGGCAGGTGTCGGCACTAATTGCTTCCCTCCGTGGCGAGGGCCATCTTCTCCCTCTCAGCTGCCCTGGGCAAGTCCAAGAACCTGAGCGCAGGTGGTGCACCTGGGCTGAGGCTCAGGTCCCAGCTGGCACGGGGCCTGTCCAGAGACATGCAGGAATCTGTCTCCTGAGCACGCACAAACCCAGTGCCAGGCTCAGCTGCAGCCAAAGTGACTGAAGAGGCACGGGGCGGGAGGCCCCTCTGCAACCGACGCCCCCCAGGCAAGAGCACGGATTCCCAAGTAGGGCCCACCGGCAGGGCCCTGGGGCCCAGAGCCACCTGCCATCCGCGTAGACCCGGGTGTCCCCGCAGCCCTCAGGAGCACCAGTGCCCAGGGCTTTATCGACTAGGCAGCTGCGCCAAGGCCAGAAGGGCTATCTGCTTTCGGGTGGAAATCTTGACAGGATACCTGTGGAACTGCCTGCTAGGGTAGCTAGGAAGGACAATCAATAGGAAAATCACCTGGTTGCGTGGCGTGCTCTGGCCGAGCGAAATGTGCTGAAGATGACGGGTTCTTATTTATTTATTTATTTGTTTGTTTGTTAATTTATTTATTTATTTATTTATTTATTTATTTTTAAAAAGTGATGGTTACGACTCCAGTCAGGGCCCAAACAAGCCATACGTCCGCTTCGGACGGTCACCATGGCTGCTGAGAATGTCCCTGGTCCATGGAACACCTGGACCTGTAAGCCCACTTGACCGCAGTGCCTCAAGGGAGCAGAAACGATTTCCGCGGAAAAGTCTCACCACCCAATAGGTACGCAGTGCCGATTTGCGTCCCCAGAGCCCAGAGAAAAGGAAATCGCTCGTTCCTACGGTCCGAAAGAGGAGGGCGAGAGGAGAAAGGGCTGGCTCATTGGTAGGGGTCGTAGGGGTGCGCAGGGGCCCCTCTCATGCCAGAAAAGAAACACAGAGAAAGAGAGGTCAGGGAGAAGGCAGAGGGAAGACTCTGGGCCTCTCCTCTCTGGGAGACAGGCCTGGCAGGGAGCCCAGGCCCAAGCCCGCAGGCCGCCGGTGGGAAAGGCCAGGGTTCCCCTGACCGAAGGTGGAGGTGACGGCGATGGGAGACAGCTTGTCCGTGACCATTGCCGTGGGAGAGACCTGCAGGGCAACGGCGGCCGGCCCTAGGTAGGCCGCCTGCTTGACGAGGCCTCGGGGACTTTGGTTGGCGAGGAACCCCTGTCTGTCTTCAGAGGGAGCCGGCAGCCTGGCCCAACCCAGACCCTTGGCCTGGACCAGGTGAGCTCTCGGATGGAGAGGGGGTCTCCCAGCAGTCCCCGATCTGGCCCAGGGGTCCCTTCCCCCACAGCCCGTTGGGCAAGGGGCCCTGCCCCTCCCCCTGCCTTGGAATTCAGCCCTCTGCCCTGCAGCCAGTGTGAGGAAGGAACCATTCCTACCCAACAGTGGCCCCTAGCGGTGGAAGTTGTGGCTCTGACTTTGGGCAAGGGAGCCGCTTTCTTGTTCCTGGAGCTTCTTCTGTCTCTTGGCTTTTCAGCAGACATCCAGGGGAGAACACCTGTCCAGGACACAATAGCAGAGCTTCTCTTCTAGCCCAGTCCCCAGCCAGCAGGCTCCTCCCACGTCAGGGGTCCGCCAGCCCTTCCATGCCCGTGGGCTCCTGGTGGCATTCGGTGTCTAGGTTTGGGAACCCCGTTTCCCCCAGCGCTTGAGGTTTCCTTGGCAGTGGACACGCTCCCCGGGCTGCATCCGGCGGGTCTGGGCAGGATGCCTATCGGCCGCATCTGTCCCGGCACTGCCACTGGGGACAACTGCCGGGTGGAGCAAAGGCCCCCTCATCTGTGTCATCGGTCACAACTGTCTTGCCACTCCCGGCCTTGGGCACCTCCCGCCAGCGGCCACCGTCTCCAGAGCAACCAGGCGGGGCGGGGTCGGGGCGAGTGTGCGGGGGCCGGGGTGAGGGGCGCCTGCGCGCCTGGGCGGCGGTGGGCGTGGCCGGCCCAGGGCGCTGGGGCGCCTGCGCCCTGGTCCCGGCTCGGCGGGCGTCGGAGAGCGGTCAACGGCGGCGCGAGAGGCCCGGCGCCTGCCCCCCGGCGCCGGCTGGGCGCCCCGAGAAGAGGGGGTGGGGCGGAGGCAGCGGATGGAGCGAGAGGGGGCTTGGATCCCACAGGGCTGTTGGATGCGCTTCTCCCGCTGGCAGGTGTCGGCACTAATTGCTTCCCTCCGTGGCGAGGGCCATCTTCTCCCTCTCAGCTGCCCTGGGCAAGTCCAAGAACCTGAGCGCAGGTGGTGCACCTGGGCTGAGGCTCAGGTCCCAGCTGGCACGGGGCCTGTCCAGAGACATGCAGGAATCTGTCTCCTGAGCACGCACAAACCCAGTGCCAGGCTCAGCTGCAGCCAAAGTGACTGAAGAGGCACGGGGCGGGAGGCCCCTCTGCAACCGACGCCCCCCAGGCAAGAGCACGGATTCCCAAGTAGGGCCCACCGGCAGGGCCCTGGGGCCCAGAGCCACCTGCCATCCGCGTAGACCCGGGTGTCCCCGCAGCCCTCAGGAGCACCAGTGCCCAGGGCTTTATCGACTAGGCAGCTGCGCCAAGGCCAGAAGGGCTATCTGCTTTCGGGTGGAAATCTTGACAGGATACCTGTGGAACTGCCTGCTAGGGTAGCTAGGAAGGACAATCAATAGGAAAATCACCTGGTTGCGTGGCGTGCTCTGGCCGAGCGAAATGTGCTGAAGATGACGGGTTCTTATTTATTTATTTATTTGTTTGTTTGTTAATTTATTTATTTATTTATTTATTTATTTATTTTTAAAAAGTGATGGTTACGACTCCAGTCAGGGCCCAAACAAGCCATACGTCCGCTTCGGACGGTCACCATGGCTGCTGAGAATGTCCCTGGTCCATGGAACACCTGGACCTGTAAGCCCACTTGACCGCAGTGCCTCAAGGGAGCAGAAACGATTTCCGCGGAAAAGTCTCACCACCCAATAGGTACGCAGTGCCGATTTGCGTCCCCAGAGCCCAGAGAAAAGGAAATCGCTCGTTCCGTTCCTACGGTCCGAAAGAGGAGGGCGAGAGGAGAAAGGGCTGGCTCATTGGTAGGGGTCGTAGGGGTGCGCAGGGGCCCCTCTCATGCCAGAAAAGAAACACAGAGAAAGAGAGGTCAGGGAGAAGGCAGAGGGAAGACTCTGGGCCTCTCCTCTCTGGGAGACAGGCCTGGCAGGGAGCCCAGGCCCAAGCCCGCAGGCCGCCGGTGGGAAAGGCCAGGGTTCCCCTGACCGAAGGTGGAGGTGACGGCGATGGGAGACAGCTTGTCCGTGACCATTGCCGTGGGAGAGACCTGCAGGGCAACGGCGGCCGGCCCTAGGTAGGCCGCCTGCTTGACGAGGCCTCGGGGACTTTGGTTGGCGAGGAACCCCTGTCTGTCTTCAGAGGGAGCCGGCAGCCTGGCCCAACCCAGACCCTTGGCCTGGACCAGGTGAGCTCTCGGATGGAGAGGGGGTCTCCCAGCAGTCCCCGATCTGGCCCAGGGGTCCCTTCCCCCACAGCCCGTTGGGCAAGGGGCCCTGCCCCTCCCCCTGCCTTGGAATTCAGCCCTCTGCCCTGCAGCCAGTGTGAGGAAGGAACCATTCCTACCCAACAGTGGCCCCTAGCGGTGGAAGTTGTGGCTCTGACTTTGGGCAAGGGAGCCGCTTTCTTGTTCCTGGAGCTTCTTCTGTCTCTTGGCTTTTCAGCAGACATCCAGGGGAGAACACCTGTCCAGGACACAATAGCAGAGCTTCTCTTCTAGCCCAGTCCCCAGCCAGCAGGCTCCTCCCACGTCAGGGGTCCGCCAGCCCTTCCATGCCCGTGGGCTCCTGGTGGCATTCGGTGTCTAGGTTTGGGAACCCCGTTTCCCCCAGCGCTTGAGGTTTCCTTGGCAGTGGACACGCTCCCCGGGCTGCATCCGGCGGGTCTGGGCAGGATGCCTATCGGCCGCATCTGTCCCGGCACTGCCACTGGGGACAACTGCCGGGTGGAGCAAAGGCCCCCTCATCTGTGTCATCGGTCACAACTGTCTTGCCACTCCCGGCCTTGGGCACCTCCCGCCAGCGGCCACCGTCTCCAGAGCAACCAGGCGGGGCGGGGTCGGGGCGAGTGTGCGGGGGCCGGGGTGAGGGGCGCCTGCGCGCCTGGGCGGCGGTGGGCGTGGCCGGCCCAGGGCGCTGGGGCGCCTGCGCCCTGGTCCCGGCTCGGCGGGCGTCGGAGAGCGGTCAACGGCGGCGCGAGAGGCCCGGCGCCTGCCCCCCGGCGCCGGCTGGGCGCCCCGAGAAGAGGGGGTGGGGCGGAGGCAGCGGATGGAGCGAGAGGGGGCTTGGATCCCACAGGGCTGTTGGATGCGCTTCTCCCGCTGGCAGGTGTCGGCACTAATTGCTTCCCTCCGTGGCGAGGGCCATCTTCTCCCTCTCAGCTGCCCTGGGCAAGTCCAAGAACCTGAGCGCAGGTGGTGCACCTGGGCTGAGGCTCAGGTCCCAGCTGGCACGGGGCCTGTCCAGAGACATGCAGGAATCTGTCTCCTGAGCACGCACAAACCCAGTGCCAGGCTCAGCTGCAGCCAAAGTGACTGAAGAGGCACGGGGCGGGAGGCCCCTCTGCAACCGACGCCCCCCAGGCAAGAGCACGGATTCCCAAGTAGGGCCCACCGGCAGGGCCCTGGGGCCCAGAGCCACCTGCCATCCGCGTAGACCCGGGTGTCCCCGCAGCCCTCAGGAGCACCAGTGCCCAGGGCTTTATCGACTAGGCAGCTGCGCCAAGGCCAGAAGGGCTATCTGCTTTCGGGTGGAAATCTTGACAGGATACCTGTGGAACTGCCTGCTAGGGTAGCTAGGAAGGACAATCAATAGGAAAATCACCTGGTTGCGTGGCGTGCTCTGGCCGAGCGAAATGTGCTGAAGATGACGGGTTCTTATTTATTTATTTATTTGTTTGTTTGTTAATTTATTTATTTATTTATTTATTTATTTATTTTTAAAAAGTGATGGTTACGACTCCAGTCAGGGCCGAAACAAGCCATACGTCCGCTTCGGACGGTCACCATGGCTGCTGAGAATGTCCCTGGTCCATGGAACACCTGGACCTGTAAGCCCACTTGACCGCAGTGCCTCAAGGGAGCAGAAACGATTTCCGCGGAAAAGTCTCACCACCCAATAGGTACGCAGTGCCGATTTGCGTCCCCAGAGCCCAGAGAAAAGGAAATCGCTCGTTCCGTTCCTACGGTCCGAAAGAGGAGGGCGAGAGGAGAAAGGGCTGGCTCATTGGTAGGGGTCGTAGGGGTGCGCAGGGGCCCCTCTCATGCCAGAAAAGAAACACAGAGAAAGAGAGGTCAGGGAGAAGGCAGAGGGAAGACTCTGGGCCTCTCCTCTCTGGGAGACAGGCCTGGCAGGGAGCCCAGGCCCAAGCCCGCAGGCCGCCGGTGGGAAAGGCCAGGGTTCCCCTGACCGAAGGTGGAGGTGACGGCGATGGGAGACAGCTTGTCCGTGACCATTGCCGTGGGAGAGACCTGCAGGGCAACGGCGGCCGGCCCTAGGTAGGCCGCCTGCTTGACGAGGCCTCGGGGACTTTGGTTGGCGAGGAACCCCTGTCTGTCTTCAGAGGGAGCCGGCAGCCTGGCCCAACCCAGACCCTTGGCCTGGACCAGGTGAGCTCTCGGATGGAGAGGGGGTCTCCCAGCAGTCCCCGATCTGGCCCAGGGGTCCCTTCCCCCACAGCCCGTTGGGCAAGGGGCCCTGCCCCTCCCCCTGCCTTGGAATTCAGCCCTCTGCCCTGCAGCCAGTGTGAGGAAGGAACCATTCCTACCCAACAGTGGCCCCTAGCGGTGGAAGTTGTGGCTCTGACTTTGGGCAAGGGAGCCGCTTTCTTGTTCCTGGAGCTTCTTCTGTCTCTTGGCTTTTCAGCAGACATCCAGGGGAGAACACCTGTCCAGGACACAATAGCAGAGCTTCTCTTCTAGCCCAGTCCCCAGCCAGCAGGCTCCTCCCACGTCAGGGGTCCGCCAGCCCTTCCATGCCCGTGGGCTCCTGGTGGCATTCGGTGTCTAGGTTTGGGAACCCCGTTTCCCCCAGCGCTTGAGGTTTCCTTGGCAGTGGACACGCTCCCCGGGCTGCATCCGGCGGGTCTGGGCAGGATGCCTATCGGCCGCATCTGTCCCGGCACTGCCACTGGGGACAACTGCCGGGTGGAGCAAAGGCCCCCTCATCTGTGTCATCGGTCACAACTGTCTTGCCACTCCCGGCCTTGGGCACCTCCCGCCAGCGGCCACCGTCTCCAGAGCAACCAGGCGGGGCGGGGTCGGGGCGAGTGTGCGGGGGCCGGGGTGAGGGGCGCCTGCGCGCCTGGGCGGCGGTGGGCGTGGCCGGCCCAGGGCGCTGGGGCGCCTGCGGCCTGGTCCCGGCTCGGCGGGCGTCGGAGAGCGGTCAACGGCGGCGCGAGAGGCCCGGCGCCTGCCCCCCGGCGCCGGCTGGGCGCCCCGAGAAGAGGGGGTGGGGCGGAGGCAGCGGATGGAGCGAGAGGGGGCTTGGATCCCACAGGGCTGTTGGATGCGCTTCTCCCGCTGGCAGGTGTCGGCACTAATTGCTTCCCTCCGTGGCGAGGGCCATCTTCTCCCTCTCAGCTGCCCTGGGCAAGTCCAAGAACCTGAGCGCAGGTGGTGCACCTGGGCTGAGGCTCAGGTCCCAGCTGGCACGGGGCCTGTCCAGAGACATGCAGGAATCTGTCTCCTGAGCACGCACAAACCCAGTGCCAGGCTCAGCTGCAGCCAAAGTGACTGAAGAGGCACGGGGCGGGAGGCCCCTCTGCAACCGACGCCCCCCAGGCAAGAGCACGGATTCCCAAGTAGGGCCCACCGGCAGGGCCCTGGGGCCCAGAGCCACCTGCCATCCGCGTAGACCCGGGTGTCCCCGCAGCCCTCAGGAGCACCAGTGCCCAGGGCTTTATCGACTAGGCAGCTGCGCCAAGGCCAGAAGGGCTATCTGCTTTCGGGTGGAAATCTTGACAGGATACCTGTGGAACTGCCTGCTAGGGTAGCTAGGAAGGACAATCAATAGGAAAATCACCTGGTTGCGTGGCGTGCTCTGGCCGAGCGAAATGTGCTGAAGATGACGGGTTCTTATTTATTTATTTATTTGTTTGTTTGTTAATTTATTTATTTATTTATTTATTTATTTATTTTTAAAAAGTGATGGTTACGACTCCAGTCAGGGCCCAAACAAGCCATACGTCCGCTTCGGACGGTCACCATGGCTGCTGAGAATGTCCCTGGTCCATGGAACACCTGGACCTGTAAGCCCACTTGACCGCAGTGCCTCAAGGGAGCAGAAACGATTTCCGCGGAAAAGTCTCACCACCCAATAGGTACGCAGTGCCGATTTGCGTCCCCAGAGCCCAGAGAAAAGGAAATCGCTCGTTCCGTTCCTACGGTCCGAAAGAGGAGGGCGAGAGGAGAAAGGGCTGGCTCATTGGTAGGGGTCGTAGGGGTGCGCAGGGGCCCCTCTCATGCCAGAAAAGAAACACAGAGAAAGAGAGGTCAGGGAGAAGGCAGAGGGAAGACTCTGGGCCTCTCCTCTCTGGGAGACAGGCCTGGCAGGGAGCCCAGGCCCAAGCCCGCAGGCCGCCGGTGGGAAAGGCCAGGGTTCCCCTGACCGAAGGTGGAGGTGACGGCGATGGGAGACAGCTTGTCCGTGACCATTGCCGTGGGAGAGACCTGCAGGGCAACGGCGGCCGGCCCTAGGTAGGCCGCCTGCTTGACGAGGCCTCGGGGACTTTGGTTGGCGAGGAACCCCTGTCTGTCTTCAGAGGGAGCCGGCAGCCTGGCCCAACCCAGACCCTTGGCCTGGACCAGGTGAGCTCTCGGATGGAGAGGGGGTCTCCCAGCAGTCCCCGATCTGGCCCAGGGGTCCCTTCCCCCACAGCCCGTTGGGCAAGGGGCCCTGCCCCTCCCCCTGCCTTGGAATTCAGCCCTCTGCCCTGCAGCCAGTGTGAGGAAGGAACCATTCCTACCCAACAGTGGCCCCTAGCGGTGGAAGTTGTGGCTCTGACTTTGGGCAAGGGAGCCGCTTTCTTGTTCCTGGAGCTTCTTCTGTCTCTTGGCTTTTCAGCAGACATCCAGGGGAGAACACCTGTCCAGGACACAATAGCAGAGCTTCTCTTCTAGCCCAGTCCCCAGCCAGCAGGCTCCTCCCACGTCAGGGGTCCGCCAGCCCTTCCATGCCCGTGGGCTCCTGGTGGCATTCGGTGTCTAGGTTTGGGAACCCCGTTTCCCCCAGCGCTTGAGGTTTCCTTGGCAGTGGACACGCTCCCCGGGCTGCATCCGGCGGGTCTGGGCAGGATGCCTATCGGCCGCATCTGTCCCGGCACTGCCACTGGGGACAACTGCCGGGTGGAGCAAAGGCCCCCTCATCTGTGTCATCGGTCACAACTGTCTTGCCACTCCCGGCCTTGGGCACCTCCCGCCAGCGGCCACCGTCTCCAGAGCAACCAGGCGGGGCGGGGTCGGGGCGAGTGTGCGGGGGCCGGGGTGAGGGGCGCCTGCGCGCCTGGGCGGCGGTGGGCGTGGCCGGCCCAGGGCGCTGGGGCGCCTGCGCCCTGGTCCCGGCTCGGCGGGCGTCGGAGAGCGGTCAACGGCGGCGCGAGAGGCCCGGCGCCTGCCCCCCGGCGCCGGCTGGGCGCCCCGAGAAGAGGGGGTGGGGCGGAGGCAGCGGATGGAGCGAGAGGGGGCTTGGATCCCACAGGGCTGTTGGATGCGCTTCTCCCGCTGGCAGGTGTCGGCACTAATTGCTTCCCTCCGTGGCGAGGGCCATCTTCTCCCTCTCAGCTGCCCTGGGCAAGTCCAAGAACCTGAGCGCAGGTGGTGCACCTGGGCTGAGGCTCAGGTCCCAGCTGGCACGGGGCCTGTCCAGAGACATGCAGGAATCTGTCTCCTGAGCACGCACAAACCCAGTGCCAGGCTCAGCTGCAGCCAAAGTGACTGAAGAGGCACGGGGCGGGAGGCCCCTCTGCAACCGACGCCCCCCAGGCAAGAGCACGGATTCCCAAGTAGGGCCCACCGGCAGGGCCCTGGGGCCCAGAGCCACCTGCCATCCGCGTAGACCCGGGTGTCCCCGCAGCCCTCAGGAGCACCAGTGCCCAGGGCTTTATCGACTAGGCAGCTGCGCCAAGGCCAGAAGGGCTATCTGCTTTCGGGTGGAAATCTTGACAGGATACCTGTGGAACTGCCTGCTAGGGTAGCTAGGAAGGACAATCAATAGGAAAATCACCTGGTTGCGTGGCGTGCTCTGGCCGAGCGAAATGTGCTGAAGATGACGGGTTCTTATTTATTTATTTATTTGTTTGTTTGTTAATTTATTTATTTATTTATTTATTTATTTATTTTTAAAAAGTGATGGTTACGACTCCAGTCAGGGCCGAAACAAGCCATACGTCCGCTTCGGACGGTCACCATGGCTGCTGAGAATGTCCCTGGTCCATGGAACACCTGGACCTGTAAGCCCACTTGACCGCAGTGCCTCAAGGGAGCAGAAACGATTTCCGCGGAAAAGTCTCACCACCCAATAGGTACGCAGTGCCGATTTGCGTCCCCAGAGCCCAGAGAAAAGGAAATCGCTCGTTCCGTTCCTACGGTCCGAAAGAGGAGGGCGAGAGGAGAAAGGGCTGGCTCATTGGTAGGGGTCGTAGGGGTGCGCAGGGGCCCCTCTCATGCCAGAAAAGAAACACAGAGAAAGAGAGGTCAGGGAGAAGGCAGAGGGAAGACTCTGGGCCTCTCCTCTCTGGGAGACAGGCCTGGCAGGGAGCCCAGGCCCAAGCCCGCAGGCCGCCGGTGGGAAAGGCCAGGGTTCCCCTGACCGAAGGTGGAGGTGACGGCGATGGGAGACAGCTTGTCCGTGACCATTGCCGTGGGAGAGACCTGCAGGGCAACGGCGGCCGGCCCTAGGTAGGCCGCCTGCTTGACGAGGCCTCGGGGACTTTGGTTGGCGAGGAACCCCTGTCTGTCTTCAGAGGGAGCCGGCAGCCTGGCCCAACCCAGACCCTTGGCCTGGACCAGGTGAGCTCTCGGATGGAGAGGGGGTCTCCCAGCAGTCCCCGATCTGGCCCAGGGGTCCCTTCCCCCACAGCCCCTTGGGCAAGGGGCCCTGCCCCTCCCCCTGCCTTGGAATTCAGCCCTCTGCCCTGCAGCCAGTGTGAGGAAGGAACCATTCCTACCCAACAGTGGCCCCTAGCGGTGGAAGTTGTGGCTCTGACTTTGGGCAAGGGAGCCGCTTTCTTGTTCCTGGAGCTTCTTCTGTCTCTTGGCTTTTCAGCAGACATCCAGGGGAGAACACCTGTCCAGGACACAATAGCAGAGCTTCTCTTCTAGCCCAGTCCCCAGCCAGCAGGCTCCTCCCACGTCAGGGGTCCGCCAGCCCTTCCATGCCCGTGGGCTCCTGGTGGCATTCGGTGTCTAGGTTTGGGAACCCCGTTTCCCCCAGCGCTTGAGGTTTCCTTGGCAGTGGACACGCTCCCCGGGCTGCATCCGGCGGGTCTGGGCAGGATGCCTATCGGCCGCATCTGTCCCGGCACTGCCACTGGGGACAACTGCCGGGTGGAGCAAAGGCCCCCTCATCTGTGTCATCGGTCACAACTGTCTTGCCACTCCCGGCCTTGGGCACCTCCCGCCAGCGGCCACCGTCTCCAGAGCAACCAGGCGGGGCGGGGTCGGGGCGAGTGTGCGGGGGCCGGGGTGAGGGGCGCCTGCGCGCCTGGGCGGCGGTGGGCGTGGCCGGCCCAGGGCGCTGGGGCGCCTGCGCCCTGGTCCCGGCTCGGCGGGCGTCGGAGAGCGGTCAACGGCGGCGCGAGAGGCCCGGCGCCTGCCCCCCGGCGCCGGCTGGGCGCCCCGAGAAGAGGGGGTGGGGCGGAGGCAGCGGATGGAGCGAGAGGGGGCTTGGATCCCACAGGGCTGTTGGATGCGCTTCTCCCGCTGGCAGGTGTCGGCACTAATTGCTTCCCTCCGTGGCGAGGGCCATCTTCTCCCTCTCAGCTGCCCTGGGCAAGTCCAAGAACCTGAGCGCAGGTGGTGCACCTGGGCTGAGGCTCAGGTCCCAGCTGGCACGGGGCCTGTCCAGAGACATGCAGGAATCTGTCTCCTGAGCACGCACAAACCCAGTGCCAGGCTCAGCTGCAGCCAAAGTGACTGAAGAGGCACGGGGCGGGAGGCCCCTCTGCAACCGACGCCCCCCAGGCAAGAGCACGGATTCCCAAGTAGGGCCCACCGGCAGGGCCCTGGGGCCCAGAGCCACCTGCCATCCGCGTAGACCCGGGTGTCCCCGCAGCCCTCAGGAGCACCAGTGCCCAGGGCTTTATCGACTAGGCAGCTGCGCCAAGGCCAGAAGGGCTATCTGCTTTCGGGTGGAAATCTTGACAGGATACCTGTGGAACTGCCTGCTAGGGTAGCTAGGAAGGACAATCAATAGGAAAATCACCTGGTTGCGTGGCGTGCTCTGGCCGAGCGAAATGTGCTGAAGATGACGGGTTCTTATTTATTTATTTATTTGTTTGTTTGTTAATTTATTTATTTATTTATTTATTTATTTATTTTTAAAAAGTGATGGTTACGACTCCAGTCAGGGCCCAAACAAGCCATACGTCCGCTTCGGACGGTCACCATGGCTGCTGAGAATGTCCCTGGTCCATGGAACACCTGGACCTGTAAGCCCACTTGACCGCAGTGCCTCAAGGGAGCAGAAACGATTTCCGCGGAAAAGTCTCACCACCCAATAGGTACGCAGTGCCGATTTGCGTCCCCAGAGCCCAGAGAAAAGGAAATCGCTCGTTCCGTTCCTACGGTCCGAAAGAGGAGGGCGAGAGGAGAAAGGGCTGGCTCATTGGTAGGGGTCGTAGGGGTGCGCAGGGGCCCCTCTCATGCCAGAAAAGAAACACAGAGAAAGAGAGGTCAGGGAGAAGGCAGAGGGAAGACTCTGGGCCTCTCCTCTCTGGGAGACAGGCCTGGCAGGGAGCCCAGGCCCAAGCCCGCAGGCCGCCGGTGGGAAAGGCCAGGGTTCCCCTGACCGAAGGTGGAGGTGACGGCGATGGGAGACAGCTTGTCCGTGACCATTGCCGTGGGAGAGACCTGCAGGGCAACGGCGGCCGGCCCTAGGTAGGCCGCCTGCTTGACGAGGCCTCGGGGACTTTGGTTGGCGAGGAACCCCTGTCTGTCTTCAGAGGGAGCCGGCAGCCTGGCCCAACCCAGACCCTTGGCCTGGACCAGGTGAGCTCTCGGATGGAGAGGGGGTCTCCCAGCAGTCCCCGATCTGGCCCAGGGGTCCCTTCCCCCACAGCCCCTTGGGCAAGGGGCCCTGCCCCTCCCCCTGCCTTGGAATTCAGCCCTCTGCCCTGCAGCCAGTGTGAGGAAGGAACCATTCCTACCCAACAGTGGCCCCTAGCGGTGGAAGTTGTGGCTCTGACTTTGGGCAAGGGAGCCGCTTTCTTGTTCCTGGAGCTTCTTCTGTCTCTTGGCTTTTCAGCAGACATCCAGGGGAGAACACCTGTCCAGGACACAATAGCAGAGCTTCTCTTCTAGCCCAGTCCCCAGCCAGCAGGCTCCTCCCACGTCAGGGGTCCGCCAGCCCTTCCATGCCCGTGGGCTCCTGGTGGCATTCGGTGTCTAGGTTTGGGAACCCCGTTTCCCCCAGCGCTTGAGGTTTCCTTGGCAGTGGACACGCTCCCCGGGCTGCATCCGGCGGGTCTGGGCAGGATGCCTATCGGCCGCATCTGTCCCGGCACTGCCACTGGGGACAACTGCCGGGTGGAGCAAAGGCCCCCTCATCTGTGTCATCGGTCACAACTGTCTTGCCACTCCCGGCCTTGGGCACCTCCCGCCAGCGGCCACCGTCTCCAGAGCAACCAGGCGGGGCGGGGTCGGGGCGAGTGTGCGGGGGCCGGGGTGAGGGGCGCCTGCGCGCCTGGGCGGCGGTGGGCGTGGCCGGCCCAGGGCGCTGGGGCGCCTGCGCCCTGGTCCCGGCTCGGCGGGCGTCGGAGAGCGGTCAACGGCGGCGCGAGAGGCCCGGCGCCTGCCCCCCGGCGCCGGCTGGGCGCCCCGAGAAGAGGGGGTGGGGCGGAGGCAGCGGATGGAGCGAGAGGGGGCTTGGATCCCACAGGGCTGTTGGATGCGCTTCTCCCGCTGGCAGGTGTCGGCACTAATTGCTTCCCTCCGTGGCGAGGACCATCTTCTCCCTCTCAGCTGCCCTGGGCAAGTCCAAGAACCTGAGCGCAGGTGGTGCACCTGGGCTGAGGCTCAGGTCCCAGCTGGCACGGGGCCTGTCCAGAGACATGCAGGAATCTGTCTCCTGAGCACGCACAAACCCAGTGCCAGGCTCAGCTGCAGCCAAAGTGACTGAAGAGGCACGGGGCGGGAGGCCCCTCTGCAACCGACGCCCCCCAGGCAAGAGCACGGATTCCCAAGTAGGGCCCACCGGCAGGGCCCTGGGGCCCAGAGCCACCTGCCATCCGCGTAGACCCGGGTGTCCCCGCAGCCCTCAGGAGCACCAGTGCCCAGGGCTTTATCGACTAGGCAGCTGCGCCAAGGCCAGAAGGGCTATCTGCTTTCGGGTGGAAATCTTGACAGGATACCTGTGGAACTGCCTGCTAGGGTAGCTAGGAAGGACAATCAATAGGAAAATCACCTGGTTGCGTGGCGTGCTCTGGCCGAGCGAAATGTGCTGAAGATGACGGGTTCTTATTTATTTATTTATTTGTTTGTTTGTTAATTTATTTATTTATTTATTTATTTATTTATTTTTAAAAAGTGATGGTTACGACTCCAGTCAGGGCCCAAACAAGCCATACGTCCGCTTCGGACGGTCACCATGGCTGCTGAGAATGTCCCTGGTCCATGGAACACCTGGACCTGTAAGCCCACTTGACCGCAGTGCCTCAAGGGAGCAGAAACGATTTCCGCGGAAAAGTCTCACCACCCAATAGGTACGCAGTGCCGATTTGCGTCCCCAGAGCCCAGAGAAAAGGAAATCGCTCGTTCCGTTCCTACGGTCCGAAAGAGGAGGGCGAGAGGAGAAAGGGCTGGCTCATTGGTAGGGGTCGTAGGGGTGCGCAGGGGCCCCTCTCATGCCAGAAAAGAAACACAGAGAAAGAGAGGTCAGGGAGAAGGCAGAGGGAAGACTCTGGGCCTCTCCTCTCTGGGAGACAGGCCTGGCAGGGAGCCCAGGCCCAAGCCCGCAGGCCGCCGGTGGGAAAGGCCAGGGTTCCCCTGACCGAAGGTGGAGGTGACGGCGATGGGAGACAGCTTGTCCGTGACCATTGCCGTGGGAGAGACCTGCAGGGCAACGGCGGCCGGCCCTAGGTAGGCCGCCTGCTTGACGAGGCCTCGGGGACTTTGGTTGGCGAGGAACCCCTGTCTGTCTTCAGAGGGAGCCGGCAGCCTGGCCCAACCCAGACCCTTGGCCTGGACCAGGTGAGCTCTCGGATGGAGAGGGGGTCTCCCAGCAGTCCCCGATCTGGCCCAGGGGTCCCTTCCCCCACAGCCCCTTGGGCAAGGGGCCCTGCCCCTCCCCCTGCCTTGGAATTCAGCCCTCTGCCCTGCAGCCAGTGTGAGGAAGGAACCATTCCTACCCAACAGTGGCCCCTAGCGGTGGAAGTTGTGGCTCTGACTTTGGGCAAGGGAGCCGCTTTCTTGTTCCTGGAGCTTCTTCTGTCTCTTGGCTTTTCAGCAGACATCCAGGGGAGAACACCTGTCCAGGACACAATAGCAGAGCTTCTCTTCTAGCCCAGTCCCCAGCCAGCAGGCTCCTCCCACGTCAGGGGTCCGCCAGCCCTTCCATGCCCGTGGGCTCCTGGTGGCATTCGGTGTCTAGGTTTGGGAACCCCGTTTCCCCCAGCGCTTGAGGTTTCCTTGGCAGTGGACACGCTCCCCGGGCTGCATCCGGCGGGTCTGGGCAGGATGCCTATCGGCCGCATCTGTCCCGGCACTGCCACTGGGGACAACTGCCGGGTGGAGCAAAGGCCCCCTCATCTGTGTCATCGGTCACAACTGTCTTGCCACTCCCGGCCTTGGGCACCTCCCGCCAGCGGCCACCGTCTCCAGAGCAACCAGGCGGGGCGGGGTCGGGGCGAGTGTGCGGGGGCCGGGGTGAGGGGCGCCTGCGCGCCTGGGCGGCGGTGGGCGTGGCCGGCCCAGGGCGCTGGGGCGCCTGCGGCCTGGTCCCGGCTCGGCGGGCGTCGGAGAGCGGTCAACGGCGGCGCGAGAGGCCCGGCGCCTGCCCCCCGGCGCCGGCTGGGCGCCCCGAGAAGAGGGGGTGGGGCGGAGGCAGCGGATGGAGCGAGAGGGGGCTTGGATCCCACAGGGCTGTTGGATGCGCTTCTCCCGCTGGCAGGTGTCGGCACTAATTGCTTCCCTCCGTGGCGAGGGCCATCTTCTCCCTCTCAGCTGCCCTGGGCAAGTCCAAGAACCTGAGCGCAGGTGGTGCACCTGGGCTGAGGCTCAGGTCCCAGCTGGCACGGGGCCTGTCCAGAGACATGCAGGAATCTGTCTCCTGAGCACGCACAAACCCAGTGCCAGGCTCAGCTGCAGCCAAAGTGACTGAAGAGGCACGGGGCGGGAGGCCCCTCTGCAACCGACGCCCCCCAGGCAAGAGCACGGATTCCCAAGTAGGGCCCACCGGCAGGGCCCTGGGGCCCAGAGCCACCTGCCATCCGCGTAGACCCGGGTGTCCCCGCAGCCCTCAGGAGCACCAGTGCCCAGGGCTTTATCGACTAGGCAGCTGCGCCAAGGCCAGAAGGGCTATCTGCTTTCGGGTGGAAATCTTGACAGGATACCTGTGGAACTGCCTGCTAGGGTAGCTAGGAAGGACAATCAATAGGAAAATCACCTGGTTGCGTGGCGTGCTCTGGCCGAGCGAAATGTGCTGAAGATGACGGGTTCTTATTTATTTATTTATTTGTTTGTTTGTTAATTTATTTATTTATTTATTTATTTATTTATTTTTAAAAAGTGATGGTTACGACTCCAGTCAGGGCCGAAACAAGCCATACGTCCGCTTCGGACGGTCACCATGGCTGCTGAGAATGTCCCTGGTCCATGGAACACCTGGACCTGTAAGCCCACTTGACCGCAGTGCCTCAAGGGAGCAGAAACGATTTCCGCGGAAAAGTCTCACCACCCAATAGGTACGCAGTGCCGATTTGCGTCCCCAGAGCCCAGAGAAAAGGAAATCGCTCGTTCCGTTCCTACGGTCCGAAAGAGGAGGGCGAGAGGAGAAAGGGCTGGCTCATTGGTAGGGGTCGTAGGGGTGCGCAGGGGCCCCTCTCATGCCAGAAAAGAAACACAGAGAAAGAGAGGTCAGGGAGAAGGCAGAGGGAAGACTCTGGGCCTCTCCTCTCTGGGAGACAGGCCTGGCAGGGAGCCCAGGCCCAAGCCCGCAGGCCGCCGGTGGGAAAGGCCAGGGTTCCCCTGACCGAAGGTGGAGGTGACGGCGATGGGAGACAGCTTGTCCGTGACCATTGCCGTGGGAGAGACCTGCAGGGCAACGGCGGCCGGCCCTAGGTAGGCCGCCTGCTTGACGAGGCCTCGGGGACTTTGGTTGGCGAGGAACCCCTGTCTGTCTTCAGAGGGAGCCGGCAGCCTGGCCCAACCCAGACCCTTGGCCTGGACCAGGTGAGCTCTCGGATGGAGAGGGGGTCTCCCAGCAGTCCCCGATCTGGCCCAGGGGTCCCTTCCCCCACAGCCCCTTGGGCAAGGGGCCCTGCCCCTCCCCCTGCCTTGGAATTCAGCCCTCTGCCCTGCAGCCAGTGTGAGGAAGGAACCATTCCTACCCAACAGTGGCCCCTAGCGGTGGAAGTTGTGGCTCTGACTTTGGGCAAGGGAGCCGCTTTCTTGTTCCTGGAGCTTCTTCTGTCTCTTGGCTTTTCAGCAGACATCCAGGGGAGAACACCTGTCCAGGACACAATAGCAGAGCTTCTCTTCTAGCCCAGTCCCCAGCCAGCAGGCTCCTCCCACGTCAGGGGTCCGCCAGCCCTTCCATGCCCGTGGGCTCCTGGTGGCATTCGGTGTCTAGGTTTGGGAACCCCGTTTCCCCCAGCGCTTGAGGTTTCCTTGGCAGTGGACACGCTCCCCGGGCTGCATCCGGCGGGTCTGGGCAGGATGCCTATCGGCCGCATCTGTCCCGGCACTGCCACTGGGGACAACTGCCGGGTGGAGCAAAGGCCCCCTCATCTGTGTCATCGGTCACAACTGTCTTGCCACTCCCGGCCTTGGGCACCTCCCGCCAGCGGCCACCGTCTCCAGAGCAACCAGGCGGGGCGGGGTCGGGGCGAGTGTGCGGGGGCCGGGGTGAGGGGCGCCTGCGCGCCTGGGCGGCGGTGGGCGTGGCCGGCCCAGGGCGCTGGGGCGCCTGCGCCCTGGTCCCGGCTCGGCGGGCGTCGGAGAGCGGTCAACGGCGGCGCGAGAGGCCCGGCGCCTGCCCCCCGGCGCCGGCTGGGCGCCCCGAGAAGAGGGGGTGGGGCGGAGGCAGCGGATGGAGCGAGAGGGGGCTTGGATCCCACAGGGCTGTTGGATGCGCTTCTCCCGCTGGCAGGTGTCGGCACTAATTGCTTCCCTCCGTGGCGAGGACCATCTTCTCCCTCTCAGCTGCCCTGGGCAAGTCCAAGAACCTGAGCGCAGGTGGTGCACCTGGGCTGAGGCTCAGGTCCCAGCTGGCACGGGGCCTGTCCAGAGACATGCAGGAATCTGTCTCCTGAGCACGCACAAACCCAGTGCCAGGCTCAGCTGCAGCCAAAGTGACTGAAGAGGCACGGGGCGGGAGGCCCCTCTGCAACCGACGCCCCCCAGGCAAGAGCACGGATTCCCAAGTAGGGCCCACCGGCAGGGCCCTGGGGCCCAGAGCCACCTGCCATCCGCGTAGACCCGGGTGTCCCCGCAGCCCTCAGGAGCACCAGTGCCCAGGGCTTTATCGACTAGGCAGCTGCGCCAAGGCCAGAAGGGCTATCTGCTTTCGGGTGGAAATCTTGACAGGATACCTGTGGAACTGCCTGCTAGGGTAGCTAGGAAGGACAATCAATAGGAAAATCACCTGGTTGCGTGGCGTGCTCTGGCCGAGCGAAATGTGCTGAAGATGACGGGTTCTTATTTATTTATTTATTTGTTTGTTTGTTAATTTATTTATTTATTTATTTATTTATTTATTTTTAAAAAGTGATGGTTACGACTCCAGTCAGGGCCGAAACAAGCCATACGTCCGCTTCGGACGGTCACCATGGCTGCTGAGAATGTCCCTGGTCCATGGAACACCTGGACCTGTAAGCCCACTTGACCGCAGTGCCTCAAGGGAGCAGAAACGATTTCCGCGGAAAAGTCTCACCACCCAATAGGTACGCAGTGCCGATTTGCGTCCCCAGAGCCCAGAGAAAAGGAAATCGCTCGTTCCGTTCCTACGGTCCGAAAGAGGAGGGCGAGAGGAGAAAGGGCTGGCTCATTGGTAGGGGTCGTAGGGGTGCGCAGGGGCCCCTCTCATGCCAGAAAAGAAACACAGAGAAAGAGAGGTCAGGGAGAAGGCAGAGGGAAGACTCTGGGCCTCTCCTCTCTGGGAGACAGGCCTGGCAGGGAGCCCAGGCCCAAGCCCGCAGGCCGCCGGTGGGAAAGGCCAGGGTTCCCCTGACCGAAGGTGGAGGTGACGGCGATGGGAGACAGCTTGTCCGTGACCATTGCCGTGGGAGAGACCTGCAGGGCAACGGCGGCCGGCCCTAGGTAGGCCGCCTGCTTGACGAGGCCTCGGGGACTTTGGTTGGCGAGGAACCCCTGTCTGTCTTCAGAGGGAGCCGGCAGCCTGGCCCAACCCAGACCCTTGGCCTGGACCAGGTGAGCTCTCGGATGGAGAGGGGGTCTCCCAGCAGTCCCCGATCTGGCCCAGGGGTCCCTTCCCCCACAGCCCCTTGGGCAAGGGGCCCTGCCCCTCCCCCTGCCTTGGAATTCAGCCCTCTGCCCTGCAGCCAGTGTGAGGAAGGAACCATTCCTACCCAACAGTGGCCCCTAGCGGTGGAAGTTGTGGCTCTGACTTTGGGCAAGGGAGCCGCTTTCTTGTTCCTGGAGCTTCTTCTGTCTCTTGGCTTTTCAGCAGACATCCAGGGGAGAACACCTGTCCAGGACACAATAGCAGAGCTTCTCTTCTAGCCCAGTCCCCAGCCAGCAGGCTCCTCCCACGTCAGGGGTCCGCCAGCCCTTCCATGCCCGTGGGCTCCTGGTGGCATTCGGTGTCTAGGTTTGGGAACCCCGTTTCCCCCAGCGCTTGAGGTTTCCTTGGCAGTGGACACGCTCCCCGGGCTGCATCCGGCGGGTCTGGGCAGGATGCCTATCGGCCGCATCTGTCCCGGCACTGCCACTGGGGACAACTGCCGGGTGGAGCAAAGGCCCCCTCATCTGTGTCATCGGTCACAACTGTCTTGCCACTCCCGGCCTTGGGCACCTCCCGCCAGCGGCCACCGTCTCCAGAGCAACCAGGCGGGGCGGGGTCGGGGCGAGTGTGCGGGGGCCGGGGTGAGGGGCGCCTGCGCGCCTGGGCGGCGGTGGGCGTGGCCGGCCCAGGGCGCTGGGGCGCCTGCGGCCTGGTCCCGGCTCGGCGGGCGTCGGAGAGCGGTCAACGGCGGCGCGAGAGGCCCGGCGCCTGCCCCCCGGCGCCGGCTGGGCGCCCCGAGAAGAGGGGGTGGGGCGGAGGCAGCGGATGGAGCGAGAGGGGGCTTGGATCCCACAGGGCTGTTGGATGCGCTTCTCCCGCTGGCAGGTGTCGGCACTAATTGCTTCCCTCCGTGGCGAGGGCCATCTTCTCCCTCTCAGCTGCCCTGGGCAAGTCCAAGAACCTGAGCGCAGGTGGTGCACCTGGGCTGAGGCTCAGGTCCCAGCTGGCACGGGGCCTGTCCAGAGACATGCAGGAATCTGTCTCCTGAGCACGCACAAACCCAGTGCCAGGCTCAGCTGCAGCCAAAGTGACTGAAGAGGCACGGGGCGGGAGGCCCCTCTGCAACCGACGCCCCCCAGGCAAGAGCACGGATTCCCAAGTAGGGCCCACCGGCAGGGCCCTGGGGCCCAGAGCCACCTGCCATCCGCGTAGACCCGGGTGTCCCCGCAGCCCTCAGGAGCACCAGTGCCCAGGGCTTTATCGACTAGGCAGCTGCGCCAAGGCCAGAAGGGCTATCTGCTTTCGGGTGGAAATCTTGACAGGATACCTGTGGAACTGCCTGCTAGGGTAGCTAGGAAGGACAATCAATAGGAAAATCACCTGGTTGCGTGGCGTGCTCTGGCCGAGCGAAATGTGCTGAAGATGACGGGTTCTTATTTATTTATTTATTTGTTTGTTTGTTAATTTATTTATTTATTTATTTATTTATTTATTTTTAAAAAGTGATGGTTACGACTCCAGTCAGGGCCGAAACAAGCCATACGTCCGCTTCGGACGGTCACCATGGCTGCTGAGAATGTCCCTGGTCCATGGAACACCTGGACCTGTAAGCCCACTTGACCGCAGTGCCTCAAGGGAGCAGAAACGATTTCCGCGGAAAAGTCTCACCACCCAATAGGTACGCAGTGCCGATTTGCGTCCCCAGAGCCCAGAGAAAAGGAAATCGCTCGTTCCGTTCCTACGGTCCGAAAGAGGAGGGCGAGAGGAGAAAGGGCTGGCTCATTGGTAGGGGTCGTAGGGGTGCGCAGGGGCCCCTCTCATGCCAGAAAAGAAACACAGAGAAAGAGAGGTCAGGGAGAAGGCAGAGGGAAGACTCTGGGCCTCTCCTCTCTGGGAGACAGGCCTGGCAGGGAGCCCAGGCCCAAGCCCGCAGGCCGCCGGTGGGAAAGGCCAGGGTTCCCCTGACCGAAGGTGGAGGTGACGGCGATGGGAGACAGCTTGTCCGTGACCATTGCCGTGGGAGAGACCTGCAGGGCAACGGCGGCCGGCCCTAGGTAGGCCGCCTGCTTGACGAGGCCTCGGGGACTTTGGTTGGCGAGGAACCCCTGTCTGTCTTCAGAGGGAGCCGGCAGCCTGGCCCAACCCAGACCCTTGGCCTGGACCAGGTGAGCTCTCGGATGGAGAGGGGGTCTCCCAGCAGTCCCCGATCTGGCCCAGGGGTCCCTTCCCCCACAGCCCCTTGGGCAAGGGGCCCTGCCCCTCCCCCTGCCTTGGAATTCAGCCCTCTGCCCTGCAGCCAGTGTGAGGAAGGAACCATTCCTACCCAACAGTGGCCCCTAGCGGTGGAAGTTGTGGCTCTGACTTTGGGCAAGGGAGCCGCTTTCTTGTTCCTGGAGCTTCTTCTGTCTCTTGGCTTTTCAGCAGACATCCAGGGGAGAACACCTGTCCAGGACACAATAGCAGAGCTTCTCTTCTAGCCCAGTCCCCAGCCAGCAGGCTCCTCCCACGTCAGGGGTCCGCCAGCCCTTCCATGCCCGTGGGCTCCTGGTGGCATTCGGTGTCTAGGTTTGGGAACCCCGTTTCCCCCAGCGCTTGAGGTTTCCTTGGCAGTGGACACGCTCCCCGGGCTGCATCCGGCGGGTCTGGGCAGGATGCCTATCGACCGCATCTGTCCCGGCACTGCCACTGGGGACAACTGCCGGGTGGAGCAAAGGCCCCCTCATCTGTGTCATCGGTCACAACTGTCTTGCCACTCCCGGCCTTGGGCACCTCCCGCCAGCGGCCACCGTCTCCAGAGCAACCAGGCGGGGCGGGGTCGGGGCGAGTGTGCGGGGGCCGGGGTGAGGGGCGCCTGCGCGCCTGGGCGGCGGTGGGCGTGGCCGGCCCAGGGCGCTGGGGCGCCTGCGCCCTGGTCCCGGCTCGGCGGGCGTCGGAGAGCGGTCAACGGCGGCGCGAGAGGCCCGGCGCCTGCCCCCCGGCGCCGGCTGGGCGCCCCGAGAAGAGGGGGTGGGGCGGAGGCAGCGGATGGAGCGAGAGGGGGCTTGGATCCCACAGGGCTGTTGGATGCGCTTCTCCCGCTGGCAGGTGTCGGCACTAATTGCTTCCCTCCGTGGCGAGGACCATCTTCTCCCTCTCAGCTGCCCTGGGCAAGTCCAAGAACCTGAGCGCAGGTGGTGCACCTGGGCTGAGGCTCAGGTCCCAGCTGGCACGGGGCCTGTCCAGAGACATGCAGGAATCTGTCTCCTGAGCACGCACAAACCCAGTGCCAGGCTCAGCTGCAGCCAAAGTGACTGAAGAGGCACGGGGCGGGAGGCCCCTCTGCAACCGACGCCCCCCAGGCAAGAGCACGGATTCCCAAGTAGGGCCCACCGGCAGGGCCCTGGGGCCCAGAGCCACCTGCCATCCGCGTAGACCCGGGTGTCCCCGCAGCCCTCAGGAGCACCAGTGCCCAGGGCTTTATCGACTAGGCAGCTGCGCCAAGGCCAGAAGGGCTATCTGCTTTCGGGTGGAAATCTTGACAGGATACCTGTGGAACTGCCTGCTAGGGTAGCTAGGAAGGACAATCAATAGGAAAATCACCTGGTTGCGTGGCGTGCTCTGGCCGAGCGAAATGTGCTGAAGATGACGGGTTCTTATTTATTTATTTATTTGTTTGTTTGTTAATTAATTAATTAATTTATTTATTTATTTATTTTTAAAAAGTGATGGTTACGACTCCAGTCAGGGCCGAAACAAGCCATACGTCCGCTTCGGACGGTCACCATGGCTGCTGAGAATGTCCCTGGTCCATGGAACACCTGGACCTGTAAGCCCACTTGACCGCAGTGCCTCAAGGGAGCAGAAACGATTTCCGCGGAAAAGTCTCACCACCCAATAGGTACGCAGTGCCGATTTGCGTCCCCAGAGCCCAGAGAAAAGGAAATCGCTCGTTCCGTTCCTACGGTCCGAAAGAGGAGGGCGAGAGGAGAAAGGGCTGGCTCATTGGTAGGGGTCGTAGGGGTGCGCAGGGGCCCCTCTCATGCCAGAAAAGAAACACAGAGAAAGAGAGGTCAGGGAGAAGGCAGAGGGAAGACTCTGGGCCTCTCCTCTCTGGGAGACAGGCCTGGCAGGGAGCCCAGGCCCAAGCCCGCAGGCCGCCGGTGGGAAAGGCCAGGGTTCCCCTGACCGAAGGTGGAGGTGACGGCGATGGGAGACAGCTTGTCCGTGACCATTGCCGTGGGAGAGACCTGCAGGGCAACGGCGGCCGGCCCTAGGTAGGCCGCCTGCTTGACGAGGCCTCGGGGACTTTGGTTGGCGAGGAACCCCTGTCTGTCTTCAGAGGGAGCCGGCAGCCTGGCCCAACCCAGACCCTTGGCCTGGACCAGGTGAGCTCTCGGATGGAGAGGGGGTCTCCCAGCAGTCCCCGATCTGGCCCAGGGGTCCCTTCCCCCACAGCCCCTTGGGCAAGGGGCCCTGCCCCTCCCCCTGCCTTGGAATTCAGCCCTCTGCCCTGCAGCCAGTGTGAGGAAGGAACCATTCCTACCCAACAGTGGCCCCTAGCGGTGGAAGTTGTGGCTCTGACTTTGGGCAAGGGAGCCGCTTTCTTGTTCCTGGAGCTTCTTCTGTCTCTTGGCTTTTCAGCAGACATCCAGGGGAGAACACCTGTCCAGGACACAATAGCAGAGCTTCTCTTCTAGCCCAGTCCCCAGCCAGCAGGCTCCTCCCACGTCAGGGGTCCGCCAGCCCTTCCATGCCCGTGGGCTCCTGGTGGCATTCGGTGTCTAGGTTTGGGAACCCCGTTTCCCCCAGCGCTTGAGGTTTCCTTGGCAGTGGACACGCTCCCCGGGCTGCATCCGGCGGGTCTGGGCAGGATGCCTATCGGCCGCATCTGTCCCGGCACTGCCACTGGGGACAACTGCCGGGTGGAGCAAAGGCCCCCTCATCTGTGTCATCGGTCACAACTGTCTTGCCACTCCCGGCCTTGGGCACCTCCCGCCAGCGGCCACCGTCTCCAGAGCAACCAGGCGGGGCGGGGTCGGGGCGAGTGTGCGGGGGCCGGGGTGAGGGGCGCCTGCGCGCCTGGGCGGCGGTGGGCGTGGCCGGCCCAGGGCGCTGGGGCGCCTGCGCCCTGGTCCCGGCTCGGCGGGCGTCGGAGAGCGGTCAACGGCGGCGCGAGAGGCCCGGCGCCTGCCCCCCGGCGCCGGCTGGGCGCCCCGAGAAGAGGGGGTGGGGCGGAGGCAGCGGATGGAGCGAGAGGGGGCTTGGATCCCACAGGGCTGTTGGATGCGCTTCTCCCGCTGGCAGGTGTCGGCACTAATTGCTTCCCTCCGTGGCGAGGGCCATCTTCTCCCTCTCAGCTGCCCTGGGCAAGTCCAAGAACCTGAGCGCAGGTGGTGCACCTGGGCTGAGGCTCAGGTCCCAGCTGGCACGGGGCCTGTCCAGAGACATGCAGGAATCTGTCTCCTGAGCACGCACAAACCCAGTGCCAGGCTCAGCTGCAGCCAAAGTGACTGAAGAGGCACGGGGCGGGAGGCCCCTCTGCAACCGACGCCCCCCAGGCAAGAGCACGGATTCCCAAGTAGGGCCCACCGGCAGGGCCCTGGGGCCCAGAGCCACCTGCCATCCGCGTAGACCCGGGTGTCCCCGCAGCCCTCAGGAGCACCAGTGCCCAGGGCTTTATCGACTAGCAGCTGCGCCAAGGCCAGAAGGGCTATCTGCTTTCGGGTGGAAATCTTGACAGGATACCTGTGGAACTGCCTGCTAGGGTAGCTAGGAAGGACAAATCAATAGGAAAATCACCTGGTTGCGTGGCGTGCTCTGGCCGAGCGAAATGTGCTGAAGATGACGGGTTCTTATTTATTTATTTATTTGTTTGTTTGTTAATTAATTAATTTATTTATTTATTTATTTATTTTTAAAAAGTGATGGTTACGACTCCAGTCAGGGCCGAAACAAGCCATACGTCCGCTTCGGACGGTCACCATGGCTGCTGAGAATGTCCCTGGTCCATGGAACACCTGGACCTGTAAGCCCACTTGACCGCAGTGCCTCAAGGGAGCAGAAACGATTTCCGCGGAAAAGTCTCACCACCCAATAGGTACGCAGTGCCGATTTGCGTCCCCAGAGCCCAGAGAAAAGGAAATCGCTCGTTCCGTTCCTACGGTCCGAAAGAGGAGGGCGAGAGGAGAAAGGGCTGGCTCATTGGTAGGGGTCGTAGGGGTGCGCAGGGGCCCCTCTCATGCCAGAAAAGAAACACAGAGAAAGAGAGGTCAGGGAGAAGGCAGAGGGAAGACTCTGGGCCTCTCCTCTCTGGGAGACAGGCCTGGCAGGGAGCCCAGGCCCAAGCCCGCAGGCCGCCGGTGGGAAAGGCCAGGGTTCCCCTGACCGAAGGTGGAGGTGACGGCGATGGGAGACAGCTTGTCCGTGACCATTGCCGTGGGAGAGACCTGCAGGGCAACGGCGGCCGGCCCTAGGTAGGCCGCCTGCTTGACGAGGCCTCGGGGACTTTGGTTGGCGAGGAACCCCTGTCTGTCTTCAGAGGGAGCCGGCAGCCTGGCCCAACCCAGACCCTTGGCCTGGACCAGGTGAGCTCTCGGATGGAGAGGGGGTCTCCCAGCAGTCCCCGATCTGGCCCAGGGGTCCCTTCCCCCACAGCCCCTTGGGCAAGGGGCCCTGCCCCTCCCCCTGCCTTGGAATTCAGCCCTCTGCCCTGCAGCCAGTGTGAGGAAGGAACCATTCCTACCCAACAGTGGCCCCTAGCGGTGGAAGTTGTGGCTCTGACTTTGGGCAAGGGAGCCGCTTTCTTGTTCCTGGAGCTTCTTCTGTCTCTTGGCTTTTCAGCAGACATCCAGGGGAGAACACCTGTCCAGGACACAATAGCAGAGCTTCTCTTCTAGCCCAGTCCCCAGCCAGCAGGCTCCTCCCACGTCAGGGGTCCGCCAGCCCTTCCATGCCCGTGGGCTCCTGGTGGCATTCGGTGTCTAGGTTTGGGAACCCCGTTTCCCCCAGCGCTTGAGGTTTCCTTGGCAGTGGACACGCTCCCCGGGCTGCATCCGGCGGGTCTGGGCAGGATGCCTATCGGCCGCATCTGTCCCGGCACTGCCACTGGGGACAACTGCCGGGTGGAGCAAAGGCCCCCTCATCTGTGTCATCGGTCACAACTGTCTTGCCACTCCCGGCCTTGGGCACCTCCCGCCAGCGGCCACCGTCTCCAGAGCAACCAGGCGGGGCGGGGTCGGGGCGAGTGTGCGGGGGCCGGGGTGAGGGGCGCCTGCGCGCCTGGGCGGCGGTGGGCGTGGCCGGCCCAGGGCGCTGGGGCGCCTGCGCCCTGGTCCCGGCTCGGCGGGCGTCGGAGAGCGGTCAACGGCGGCGCGAGAGGCCCGGCGCCTGCCCCCCGGCGCCGGCTGGGCGCCCCGAGAAGAGGGGGTGGGGCGGAGGCAGCGGATGGAGCGAGAGGGGGCTTGGATCCCACAGGGCTGTTGGATGCGCTTCTCCCGCTGGCAGGTGTCGGCACTAATTGCTTCCCTCCGTGGCGAGGGCCATCTTCTCCCTCTCAGCTGCCCTGGGCAAGTCCAAGAACCTGAGCGCAGGTGGTGCACCTGGGCTGAGGCTCAGGTCCCAGCTGGCACGGGGCCTGTCCAGAGACATGCAGGAATCTGTCTCCTGAGCACGCACAAACCCAGTGCCAGGCTCAGCTGCAGCCAAAGTGACTGAAGAGGCACGGGGCGGGAGGCCCCTCTGCAACCGACGCCCCCCAGGCAAGAGCACGGATTCCCAAGTAGGGCCCACCGGCAGGGCCCTGGGGCCCAGAGCCACCTGCCATCCGCGTAGACCCGGGTGTCCCCGCAGCCCTCAGGAGCACCAGTGCCCAGGGCTTTATCGACTAGGCAGCTGCGCCAAGGCCAGAAGGGCTATCTGCTTTCGGGTGGAAATCTTGACAGGATACCTGTGGAACTGCCTGCTAGGGTAGCTAGGAAGGACAATCAATAGGAAAATCACCTGGTTGCGTGGCGTGCTCTGGCCGAGCGAAATGTGCTGAAGATGACGGGTTCTTATTTATTTATTTATTTGTTTGTTTGTTAATTAATTAATTTATTTATTTATTTATTTATTTTTAAAAAGTGATGGTTACGACTCCAGTCAGGGCCGAAACAAGCCATACGTCCGCTTCGGACGGTCACCATGGCTGCTGAGAATGTCCCTGGTCCATGGAACACCTGGACCTGTAAGCCCACTTGACCGCAGTGCCTCAAGGGAGCAGAAACGATTTCCGCGGAAAAGTCTCACCACCCAATAGGTACGCAGTGCCGATTTGCGTCCCCAGAGCCCAGAGAAAAGGAAATCGCTCGTTCCGTTCCTACGGTCCGAAAGAGGAGGGCGAGAGGAGAAAGGGCTGGCTCATTGGTAGGGGTCGTAGGGGTGCGCAGGGGCCCCTCTCATGCCAGAAAAGAAACACAGAGAAAGAGAGGTCAGGGAGAAGGCAGAGGGAAGACTCTGGGCCTCTCCTCTCTGGGAGACAGGCCTGGCAGGGAGCCCAGGCCCAAGCCCGCAGGCCGCCGGTGGGAAAGGCCAGGGTTCCCCTGACCGAAGGTGGAGGTGACGGCGATGGGAGACAGCTTGTCCGTGACCATTGCCGTGGGAGAGACCTGCAGGGCAACGGCGGCCGGCCCTAGGTAGGCCGCCTGCTTGACGAGGCCTCGGGGACTTTGGTTGGCGAGGAACCCCTGTCTGTCTTCAGAGGGAGCCGGCAGCCTGGCCCAACCCAGACCCTTGGCCTGGACCAGGTGAGCTCTCGGATGGAGAGGGGGTCTCCCAGCAGTCCCCGATCTGGCCCAGGGGTCCCTTCCCCCACAGCCCCTTGGGCAAGGGGCCCTGCCCCTCCCCCTGCCTTGGAATTCAGCCCTCTGCCCTGCAGCCAGTGTGAGGAAGGAACCATTCCTACCCAACAGTGGCCCCTAGCGGTGGAAGTTGTGGCTCTGACTTTGGGCAAGGGAGCCGCTTTCTTGTTCCTGGAGCTTCTTCTGTCTCTTGGCTTTTCAGCAGACATCCAGGGGAGAACACCTGTCCAGGACACAATAGCAGAGCTTCTCTTCTAGCCCAGTCCCCAGCCAGCAGGCTCCTCCCACGTCAGGGGTCCGCCAGCCCTTCCATGCCCGTGGGCTCCTGGTGGCATTCGGTGTCTAGGTTTGGGAACCCCGTTTCCCCCAGCGCTTGAGGTTTCCTTGGCAGTGGACACGCTCCCCGGGCTGCATCCGGCGGGTCTGGGCAGGATGCCTATCGGCCGCATCTGTCCCGGCACTGCCACTGGGGACAACTGCCGGGTGGAGCAAAGGCCCCCTCATCTGTGTCATCGGTCACAACTGTCTTGCCACTCCCGGCCTTGGGCACCTCCCGCCAGCGGCCACCGTCTCCAGAGCAACCAGGCGGGGCGGGGTCGGGGCGAGTGTGCGGGGGCCGGGGTGAGGGGCGCCTGCGCGCCTGGGCGGCGGTGGGCGTGGCCGGCCCAGGGCGCTGGGGCGCCTGCGCCCTGGTCCCGGCTCGGCGGGCGTCGGAGAGCGGTCAACGGCGGCGCGAGAGGCCCGGCGCCTGCCCCCCGGCGCCGGCTGGGCGCCCCGAGAAGAGGGGGTGGGGCGGAGGCAGCGGATGGAGCGAGAGGGGGCTTGGATCCCACAGGGCTGTTGGATGCGCTTCTCCCGCTGGCAGGTGTCGGCACTAATTGCTTCCCTCCGTGGCGAGGGCCATCTTCTCCCTCTCAGCTGCCCTGGGCAAGTCCAAGAACCTGAGCGCAGGTGGTGCACCTGGGCTGAGGCTCAGGTCCCAGCTGGCACGGGGCCTGTCCAGAGACATGCAGGAATCTGTCTCCTGAGCACGCACAAACCCAGTGCCAGGCTCAGCTGCAGCCAAAGTGACTGAAGAGGCACGGGGCGGGAGGCCCCTCTGCAACCGACGCCCCCCAGGCAAGAGCACGGATTCCCAAGTAGGGCCCACCGGCAGGGCCCTGGGGCCCAGAGCCACCTGCCATCCGCGTAGACCCGGGTGTCCCCGCAGCCCTCAGGAGCACCAGTGCCCAGGGCTTTATCGACTAGGCAGCTGCGCCAAGGCCAGAAGGGCTATCTGCTTTCGGGTGGAAATCTTGACAGGATACCTGTGGAACTGCCTGCTAGGGTAGCTAGGAAGGACAATCAATAGGAAAATCACCTGGTTGCGTGGCGTGCTCTGGCCGAGCGAAATGTGCTGAAGATGACGGGTTCTTATTTATTTATTTATTTGTTTGTTTGTTAATTTATTTATTTATTTATTTATTTATTTATTTTTAAAAAGTGATGGTTACGACTCCAGTCAGGGCCCAAACAAGCCATACGTCCGCTTCGGACGGTCACCATGGCTGCTGAGAATGTCCCTGGTCCATGGAACACCTGGACCTGTAAGCCCACTTGACCGCAGTGCCTCAAGGGAGCAGAAACGATTTCCGCGGAAAAGTCTCACCACCCAATAGGTACGCAGTGCCGATTTGCGTCCCCAGAGCCCAGAGAAAAGGAAATCGCTCGTTCCGTTCCTACGGTCCGAAAGAGGAGGGCGAGAGGAGAAAGGGCTGGCTCATTGGTAGGGGTCGTAGGGGTGCGCAGGGGCCCCTCTCATGCCAGAAAAGAAACACAGAGAAAGAGAGGTCAGGGAGAAGGCAGAGGGAAGACTCTGGGCCTCTCCTCTCTGGGAGACAGGCCTGGCAGGGAGCCCAGGCCCAAGCCCGCAGGCCGCCGGTGGGAAAGGCCAGGGTTCCCCTGACCGAAGGTGGAGGTGACGGCGATGGGAGACAGCTTGTCCGTGACCATTGCCGTGGGAGAGACCTGCAGGGCAACGGCGGCCGGCCCTAGGTAGGCCGCCTGCTTGACGAGGCCTCGGGGACTTTGGTTGGCGAGGAACCCCTGTCTGTCTTCAGAGGGAGCCGGCAGCCTGGCCCAACCCAGACCCTTGGCCTGGACCAGGTGAGCTCTCGGATGGAGAGGGGGTCTCCCAGCAGTCCCCGATCTGGCCCAGGGGTCCCTTCCCCCACAGCCCCTTGGGCAAGGGGCCCTGCCCCTCCCCCTGCCTTGGAATTCAGCCCTCTGCCCTGCAGCCAGTGTGAGGAAGGAACCATTCCTACCCAACAGTGGCCCCTAGCGGTGGAAGTTGTGGCTCTGACTTTGGGCAAGGGAGCCGCTTTCTTGTTCCTGGAGCTTCTTCTGTCTCTTGGCTTTTCAGCAGACATCCAGGGGAGAACACCTGTCCAGGACACAATAGCAGAGCTTCTCTTCTAGCCCAGTCCCCAGCCAGCAGGCTCCTCCCACGTCAGGGGTCCGCCAGCCCTTCCATGCCCGTGGGCTCCTGGTGGCATTCGGTGTCTAGGTTTGGGAACCCCGTTTCCCCCAGCGCTTGAGGTTTCCTTGGCAGTGGACACGCTCCCCGGGCTGCATCCGGCGGGTCTGGGCAGGATGCCTATCGGCCGCATCTGTCCCGGCACTGCCACTGGGGACAACTGCCGGGTGGAGCAAAGGCCCCCTCATCTGTGTCATCGGTCACAACTGTCTTGCCACTCCCGGCCTTGGGCACCTCCCGCCAGCGGCCACCGTCTCCAGAGCAACCAGGCGGGGCGGGGTCGGGGCGAGTGTGCGGGGGCCGGGGTGAGGGGCGCCTGCGCGCCTGGGCGGCGGTGGGCGTGGCCGGCCCAGGGCGCTGGGGCGCCTGCGCCCTGGTCCCGGCTCGGCGGGCGTCGGAGAGCGGTCAACGGCGGCGCGAGAGGCCCGGCGCCTGCCCCCCGGCGCCGGCTGGGCGCCCCGAGAAGAGGGGGTGGGGCGGAGGCAGCGGATGGAGCGAGAGGGGGCTTGGATCCCACAGGGCTGTTGGATGCGCTTCTCCCGCTGGCAGGTGTCGGCACTAATTGCTTCCCTCCGTGGCGAGGGCCATCTTCTCCCTCTCAGCTGCCCTGGGCAAGTCCAAGAACCTGAGCGCAGGTGGTGCACCTGGGCTGAGGCTCAGGTCCCAGCTGGCACGGGGCCTGTCCAGAGACATGCAGGAATCTGTCTCCTGAGCACGCACAAACCCAGTGCCAGGCTCAGCTGCAGCCAAAGTGACTGAAGAGGCACGGGGCGGGAGGCCCCTCTGCAACCGACGCCCCCCAGGCAAGAGCACGGATTCCCAAGTAGGGCCCACCGGCAGGGCCCTGGGGCCCAGAGCCACCTGCCATCCGCGTAGACCCGGGTGTCCCCGCAGCCCTCAGGAGCACCAGTGCCCAGGGCTTTATCGACTAGGCAGCTGCGCCAAGGCCAGAAGGGCTATCTGCTTTCGGGTGGAAATCTTGACAGGATACCTGTGGAACTGCCTGCTAGGGTAGCTAGGAAGGACAATCAATAGGAAAATCACCTGGTTGCGTGGCGTGCTCTGGCCGAGCGAAATGTGCTGAAGATGACGGGTTCTTATTTATTTATTTATTTGTTTGTTTGTTAATTTATTTATTTATTTATTTATTTATTTATTTTTAAAAAGTGATGGTTACGACTCCAGTCAGGGCCGAAACAAGCCATACGTCCGCTTCGGACGGTCACCATGGCTGCTGAGAATGTCCCTGGTCCATGGAACACCTGGACCTGTAAGCCCACTTGACCGCAGTGCCTCAAGGGAGCAGAAACGATTTCCGCGGAAAAGTCTCACCACCCAATAGGTACGCAGTGCCGATTTGCGTCCCCAGAGCCCAGAGAAAAGGAAATCGCTCGTTCCGTTCCTACGGTCCGAAAGAGGAGGGCGAGAGGAGAAAGGGCTGGCTCATTGGTAGGGGTCGTAGGGGTGCGCAGGGGCCCCTCTCATGCCAGAAAAGAAACACAGAGAAAGAGAGGTCAGGGAGAAGGCAGAGGGAAGACTCTGGGCCTCTCCTCTCTGGGAGACAGGCCTGGCAGGGAGCCCAGGCCCAAGCCCGCAGGCCGCCGGTGGGAAAGGCCAGGGTTCCCCTGACCGAAGGTGGAGGTGACGGCGATGGGAGACAGCTTGTCCGTGACCATTGCCGTGGGAGAGACCTGCAGGGCAACGGCGGCCGGCCCTAGGTAGGCCGCCTGCTTGACGAGGCCTCGGGGACTTTGGTTGGCGAGGAACCCCTGTCTGTCTTCAGAGGGAGCCGGCAGCCTGGCCCAACCCAGACCCTTGGCCTGGACCAGGTGAGCTCTCGGATGGAGAGGGGGTCTCCCAGCAGTCCCCGATCTGGCCCAGGGGTCCCTTCCCCCACAGCCCCTTGGGCAAGGGGCCCTGCCCCTCCCCCTGCCTTGGAATTCAGCCCTCTGCCCTGCAGCCAGTGTGAGGAAGGAACCATTCCTACCCAACAGTGGCCCCTAGCGGTGGAAGTTGTGGCTCTGACTTTGGGCAAGGGAGCCGCTTTCTTGTTCCTGGAGCTTCTTCTGTCTCTTGGCTTTTCAGCAGACATCCAGGGGAGAACACCTGTCCAGGACACAATAGCAGAGCTTCTCTTCTAGCCCAGTCCCCAGCCAGCAGGCTCCTCCCACGTCAGGGGTCCGCCAGCCCTTCCATGCCCGTGGGCTCCTGGTGGCATTCGGTGTCTAGGTTTGGGAACCCCGTTTCCCCCAGCGCTTGAGGTTTCCTTGGCAGTGGACACGCTCCCCGGGCTGCATCCGGCGGGTCTGGGCAGGATGCCTATCGGCCGCATCTGTCCCGGCACTGCCACTGGGGACAACTGCCGGGTGGAGCAAAGGCCCCCTCATCTGTGTCATCGGTCACAACTGTCTTGCCACTCCCGGCCTTGGGCACCTCCCGCCAGCGGCCACCGTCTCCAGAGCAACCAGGCGGGGCGGGGTCGGGGCGAGTGTGCGGGGGCCGGGGTGAGGGGCGCCTGCGCGCCTGGGCGGCGGTGGGCGTGGCCGGCCCAGGGCGCTGGGGCGCCTGCGCCCTGGTCCCGGCTCGGCGGGCGTCGGAGAGCGGTCAACGGCGGCGCGAGAGGCCCGGCGCCTGCCCCCCGGCGCCGGCTGGGCGCCCCGAGAAGAGGGGGTGGGGCGGAGGCAGCGGATGGAGCGAGAGGGGGCTTGGATCCCACAGGGCTGTTGGATGCGCTTCTCCCGCTGGCAGGTGTCGGCACTAATTGCTTCCCTCCGTGGCGAGGGCCATCTTCTCCCTCTCAGCTGCCCTGGGCAAGTCCAAGAACCTGAGCGCAGGTGGTGCACCTGGGCTGAGGCTCAGGTCCCAGCTGGCACGGGGCCTGTCCAGAGACATGCAGGAATCTGTCTCCTGAGCACGCACAAACCCAGTGCCAGGCTCAGCTGCAGCCAAAGTGACTGAAGAGGCACGGGGCGGGAGGCCCCTCTGCAACCGACGCCCCCCAGGCAAGAGCACGGATTCCCAAGTAGGGCCCACCGGCAGGGCCCTGGGGCCCAGAGCCACCTGCCATCCGCGTAGACCCGGGTGTCCCCGCAGCCCTCAGGAGCACCAGTGCCCAGGGCTTTATCGACTAGGCAGCTGCGCCAAGGCCAGAAGGGCTATCTGCTTTCGGGTGGAAATCTTGACAGGATACCTGTGGAACTGCCTGCTAGGGTAGCTAGGAAGGACAATCAATAGGAAAATCACCTGGTTGCGTGGCGTGCTCTGGCCGAGCGAAATGTGCTGAAGATGACGGGTTCTTATTTATTTATTTATTTGTTTGTTTGTTAATTTATTTATTTATTTATTTATTTATTTATTTTTAAAAAGTGATGGTTACGACTCCAGTCAGGGCCGAAACAAGCCATACGTCCGCTTCGGACGGTCACCATGGCTGCTGAGAATGTCCCTGGTCCATGGAACACCTGGACCTGTAAGCCCACTTGACCGCAGTGCCTCAAGGGAGCAGAAACGATTTCCGCGGAAAAGTCTCACCACCCAATAGGTACGCAGTGCCGATTTGCGTCCCCAGAGCCCAGAGAAAAGGAAATCGCTCGTTCCGTTCCTACGGTCCGAAAGAGGAGGGCGAGAGGAGAAAGGGCTGGCTCATTGGTAGGGGTCGTAGGGGTGCGCAGGGGCCCCTCTCATGCCAGAAAAGAAACACAGAGAAAGAGAGGTCAGGGAGAAGGCAGAGGGAAGACTCTGGGCCTCTCCTCTCTGGGAGACAGGCCTGGCAGGGAGCCCAGGCCCAAGCCCGCAGGCCGCCGGTGGGAAAGGCCAGGGTTCCCCTGACCGAAGGTGGAGGTGACGGCGATGGGAGACAGCTTGTCCGTGACCATTGCCGTGGGAGAGACCTGCAGGGCAACGGCGGCCGGCCCTAGGTAGGCCGCCTGCTTGACGAGGCCTCGGGGACTTTGGTTGGCGAGGAACCCCTGTCTGTCTTCAGAGGGAGCCGGCAGCCTGGCCCAACCCAGACCCTTGGCCTGGACCAGGTGAGCTCTCGGATGGAGAGGGGGTCTCCCAGCAGTCCCCGATCTGGCCCAGGGGTCCCTTCCCCCACAGCCCCTTGGGCAAGGGGCCCTGCCCCTCCCCCTGCCTTGGAATTCAGCCCTCTGCCCTGCAGCCAGTGTGAGGAAGGAACCATTCCTACCCAACAGTGGCCCCTAGCGGTGGAAGTTGTGGCTCTGACTTTGGGCAAGGGAGCCGCTTTCTTGTTCCTGGAGCTTCTTCTGTCTCTTGGCTTTTCAGCAGACATCCAGGGGAGAACACCTGTCCAGGACACAATAGCAGAGCTTCTCTTCTAGCCCAGTCCCCAGCCAGCAGGCTCCTCCCACGTCAGGGGTCCGCCAGCCCTTCCATGCCCGTGGGCTCCTGGTGGCATTCGGTGTCTAGGTTTGGGAACCCCGTTTCCCCCAGCGCTTGAGGTTTCCTTGGCAGTGGACACGCTCCCCGGGCTGCATCCGGCGGGTCTGGGCAGGATGCCTATCGGCCGCATCTGTCCCGGCACTGCCACTGGGGACAACTGCCGGGTGGAGCAAAGGCCCCCTCATCTGTGTCATCGGTCACAACTGTCTTGCCACTCCCGGCCTTGGGCACCTCCCGCCAGCGGCCACCGTCTCCAGAGCAACCAGGCGGGGCGGGGTCGGGGCGAGTGTGCGGGGGCCGGGGTGAGGGGCGCCTGCGCGCCTGGGCGGCGGTGGGCGTGGCCGGCCCAGGGCGCTGGGGCGCCTGCGCCCTGGTCCCGGCTCGGCGGGCGTCGGAGAGCGGTCAACGGCGGCGCGAGAGGCCCGGCGCCTGCCCCCCGGCGCCGGCTGGGCGCCCCGAGAAGAGGGGGTGGGGCGGAGGCAGCGGATGGAGCGAGAGGGGGCTTGGATCCCACAGGGCTGTTGGATGCGCTTCTCCCGCTGGCAGGTGTCGGCACTAATTGCTTCCCTCCGTGGCGAGGGCCATCTTCTCCCTCTCAGCTGCCCTGGGCAAGTCCAAGAACCTGAGCGCAGGTGGTGCACCTGGGCTGAGGCTCAGGTCCCAGCTGGCACGGGGCCTGTCCAGAGACATGCAGGAATCTGTCTCCTGAGCACGCACAAACCCAGTGCCAGGCTCAGCTGCAGCCAAAGTGACTGAAGAGGCACGGGGCGGGAGGCCCCTCTGCAACCGACGCCCCCCAGGCAAGAGCACGGATTCCCAAGTAGGGCCCACCGGCAGGGCCCTGGGGCCCAGAGCCACCTGCCATCCGCGTAGACCCGGGTGTCCCCGCAGCCCTCAGGAGCACCAGTGCCCAGGGCTTTATCGACTAGGCAGCTGCGCCAAGGCCAGAAGGGCTATCTGCTTTCGGGTGGAAATCTTGACAGGATACCTGTGGAACTGCCTGCTAGGGTAGCTAGGAAGGACAATCAATAGGAAAATCACCTGGTTGCGTGGCGTGCTCTGGCCGAGCGAAATGTGCTGAAGATGACGGGTTCTTATTTATTTATTTATTTGTTTGTTTGTTAATTTATTTATTTATTTATTTATTTATTTATTTTTAAAAAGTGATGGTTACGACTCCAGTCAGGGCCGAAACAAGCCATACGTCCGCTTCGGACGGTCACCATGGCTGCTGAGAATGTCCCTGGTCCATGGAACACCTGGACCTGTAAGCCCACTTGACCGCAGTGCCTCAAGGGAGCAGAAACGATTTCCGCGGAAAAGTCTCACCACCCAATAGGTACGCAGTGCCGATTTGCGTCCCCAGAGCCCAGAGAAAAGGAAATCGCTCGTTCCGTTCCTACGGTCCGAAAGAGGAGGGCGAGAGGAGAAAGGGCTGGCTCATTGGTAGGGGTCGTAGGGGTGCGCAGGGGCCCCTCTCATGCCAGAAAAGAAACACAGAGAAAGAGAGGTCAGGGAGAAGGCAGAGGGAAGACTCTGGGCCTCTCCTCTCTGGGAGACAGGCCTGGCAGGGAGCCCAGGCCCAAGCCCGCAGGCCGCCGGTGGGAAAGGCCAGGGTTCCCCTGACCGAAGGTGGAGGTGACGGCGATGGGAGACAGCTTGTCCGTGACCATTGCCGTGGGAGAGACCTGCAGGGCAACGGCGGCCGGCCCTAGGTAGGCCGCCTGCTTGACGAGGCCTCGGGGACTTTGGTTGGCGAGGAACCCCTGTCTGTCTTCAGAGGGAGCCGGCAGCCTGGCCCAACCCAGACCCTTGGCCTGGACCAGGTGAGCTCTCGGATGGAGAGGGGGTCTCCCAGCAGTCCCCGATCTGGCCCAGGGGTCCCTTCCCCCACAGCCCCTTGGGCAAGGGGCCCTGCCCCTCCCCCTGCCTTGGAATTCAGCCCTCTGCCCTGCAGCCAGTGTGAGGAAGGAACCATTCCTACCCAACAGTGGCCCCTAGCGGTGGAAGTTGTGGCTCTGACTTTGGGCAAGGGAGCCGCTTTCTTGTTCCTGGAGCTTCTTCTGTCTCTTGGCTTTTCAGCAGACATCCAGGGGAGAACACCTGTCCAGGACACAATAGCAGAGCTTCTCTTCTAGCCCAGTCCCCAGCCAGCAGGCTCCTCCCACGTCAGGGGTCCGCCAGCCCTTCCATGCCCGTGGGCTCCTGGTGGCATTCGGTGTCTAGGTTTGGGAACCCCGTTTCCCCCAGCGCTTGAGGTTTCCTTGGCAGTGGACACGCTCCCCGGGCTGCATCCGGCGGGTCTGGGCAGGATGCCTATCGGCCGCATCTGTCCCGGCACTGCCACTGGGGACAACTGCCGGGTGGAGCAAAGGCCCCCTCATCTGTGTCATCGGTCACAACTGTCTTGCCACTCCCGGCCTTGGGCACCTCCCGCCAGCGGCCACCGTCTCCAGAGCAACCAGGCGGGGCGGGGTCGGGGCGAGTGTGCGGGGGCCGGGGTGAGGGGCGCCTGCGCGCCTGGGCGGCGGTGGGCGTGGCCGGCCCAGGGCGCTGGGGCGCCTGCGCCCTGGTCCCGGCTCGGCGGGCGTCGGAGAGCGGTCAACGGCGGCGCGAGAGGCCCGGCGCCTGCCCCCCGGCGCCGGCTGGGCGCCCCGAGAAGAGGGGGTGGGGCGGAGGCAGCGGATGGAGCGAGAGGGGGCTTGGATCCCACAGGGCTGTTGGATGCGCTTCTCCCGCTGGCAGGTGTCGGCACTAATTGCTTCCCTCCGTGGCGAGGGCCATCTTCTCCCTCTCAGCTGCCCTGGGCAAGTCCAAGAACCTGAGCGCAGGTGGTGCACCTGGGCTGAGGCTCAGGTCCCAGCTGGCACGGGGCCTGTCCAGAGACATGCAGGAATCTGTCTCCTGAGCACGCACAAACCCAGTGCCAGGCTCAGCTGCAGCCAAAGTGACTGAAGAGGCACGGGGCGGGAGGCCCCTCTGCAACCGACGCCCCCCAGGCAAGAGCACGGATTCCCAAGTAGGGCCCACCGGCAGGGCCCTGGGGCCCAGAGCCACCTGCCATCCGCGTAGACCCGGGTGTCCCCGCAGCCCTCAGGAGCACCAGTGCCCAGGGCTTTATCGACTAGGCAGCTGCGCCAAGGCCAGAAGGGCTATCTGCTTTCGGGTGGAAATCTTGACAGGATACCTGTGGAACTGCCTGCTAGGGTAGCTAGGAAGGACAATCAATAGGAAAATCACCTGGTTGCGTGGCGTGCTCTGGCCGAGCGAAATGTGCTGAAGATGACGGGTTCTTATTTATTTATTTATTTGTTTGTTTGTTAATTTATTTATTTATTTATTTATTTATTTATTTTTAAAAAGTGATGGTTACGACTCCAGTCAGGGCCGAAACAAGCCATACGTCCGCTTCGGACGGTCACCATGGCTGCTGAGAATGTCCCTGGTCCATGGAACACCTGGACCTGTAAGCCCACTTGACCGCAGTGCCTCAAGGGAGCAGAAACGATTTCCGCGGAAAAGTCTCACCACCCAATAGGTACGCAGTGCCGATTTGCGTCCCCAGAGCCCAGAGAAAAGGAAATCGCTCGTTCCGTTCCTACGGTCCGAAAGAGGAGGGCGAGAGGAGAAAGGGCTGGCTCATTGGTAGGGGTCGTAGGGGTGCGCAGGGGCCCCTCTCATGCCAGAAAAGAAACACAGAGAAAGAGAGGTCAGGGAGAAGGCAGAGGGAAGACTCTGGGCCTCTCCTCTCTGGGAGACAGGCCTGGCAGGGAGCCCAGGCCCAAGCCCGCAGGCCGCCGGTGGGAAAGGCCAGGGTTCCCCTGACCGAAGGTGGAGGTGACGGCGATGGGAGACAGCTTGTCCGTGACCATTGCCGTGGGAGAGACCTGCAGGGCAACGGCGGCCGGCCCTAGGTAGGCCGCCTGCTTGACGAGGCCTCGGGGACTTTGGTTGGCGAGGAACCCCTGTCTGTCTTCAGAGGGAGCCGGCAGCCTGGCCCAACCCAGACCCTTGGCCTGGACCAGGTGAGCTCTCGGATGGAGAGGGGGTCTCCCAGCAGTCCCCGATCTGGCCCAGGGGTCCCTTCCCCCACAGCCCCTTGGGCAAGGGGCCCTGCCCCTCCCCCTGCCTTGGAATTCAGCCCTCTGCCCTGCAGCCAGTGTGAGGAAGGAACCATTCCTACCCAACAGTGGCCCCTAGCGGTGGAAGTTGTGGCTCTGACTTTGGGCAAGGGAGCCGCTTTCTTGTTCCTGGAGCTTCTTCTGTCTCTTGGCTTTTCAGCAGACATCCAGGGGAGAACACCTGTCCAGGACACAATAGCAGAGCTTCTCTTCTAGCCCAGTCCCCAGCCAGCAGGCTCCTCCCACATCAGGGGTCCGCCAGCCCTTCCATGCCCGTGGGCTCCTGGTGGCATTCGGTGTCTAGGTTTGGGAACCCCGTTTCCCCCAGCGCTTGAGGTTTCCTTGGCAGTGGACACGCTCCCCGGGCTGCATCCGGCGGGTCTGGGCAGGATGCCTATCGGCCGCATCTGTCCCGGCACTGCCACTGGGGACAACTGCCGGGTGGAGCAAAGGCCCCCTCATCTGTGTCATCGGTCACAACTGTCTTGCCACTCCCGGCCTTGGGCACCTCCCGCCAGCGGCCACCGTCTCCAGAGCAACCAGGCGGGGCGGGGTCGGGGCGAGTGTGCGGGGGCCGGGGTGAGGGGCGCCTGCGCGCCTGGGCGGCGGTGGGCGTGGCCGGCCCAGGGCGCTGGGGCGCCTGCGCCCTGGTCCCGGCTCGGCGGGCGTCGGAGAGCGGTCAACGGCGGCGCGAGAGGCCCGGCGCCTGCCCCCCGGCGCCGGCTGGGCGCCCCGAGAAGAGGGGGTGGGGCGGAGGCAGCGGATGGAGCGAGAGGGGGCTTGGATCCCACAGGGCTGTTGGATGCGCTTCTCCCGCTGGCAGGTGTCGGCACTAATTGCTTCCCTCCGTGGCGAGGGCCATCTTCTCCCTCTCAGCTGCCCTGGGCAAGTCCAAGAACCTGAGCGCAGGTGGTGCACCTGGGCTGAGGCTCAGGTCCCAGCTGGCACGGGGCCTGTCCAGAGACATGCAGGAATCTGTCTCCTGAGCACGCACAAACCCAGTGCCAGGCTCAGCTGCAGCCAAAGTGACTGAAGAGGCACGGGGCGGGAGGCCCCTCTGCAACCGACGCCCCCCAGGCAAGAGCACGGATTCCCAAGTAGGGCCCACCGGCAGGGCCCTGGGGCCCAGAGCCACCTGCCATCCGCGTAGACCCGGGTGTCCCCGCAGCCCTCAGGAGCACCAGTGCCCAGGGCTTTATCGACTAGGCAGCTGCGCCAAGGCCAGAAGGGCTATCTGCTTTCGGGTGGAAATCTTGACAGGATACCTGTGGAACTGCCTGCTAGGGTAGCTAGGAAGGACAATCAATAGGAAAATCACCTGGTTGCGTGGCGTGCTCTGGCCGAGCGAAATGTGCTGAAGATGACGGGTTCTTATTTATTTATTTATTTGTTTGTTTGTTAATTTATTTATTTATTTATTTATTTATTTATTTTTAAAAAGTGATGGTTACGACTCCAGTCAGGGCCGAAACAAGCCATACGTCCGCTTCGGACGGTCACCATGGCTGCTGAGAATGTCCCTGGTCCATGGAACACCTGGACCTGTAAGCCCACTTGACCGCAGTGCCTCAAGGGAGCAGAAACGATTTCCGCGGAAAAGTCTCACCACCCAATAGGTACGCAGTGCCGATTTGCGTCCCCAGAGCCCAGAGAAAAGGAAATCGCTCGTTCCGTTCCTACGGTCCGAAAGAGGAGGGCGAGAGGAGAAAGGGCTGGCTCATTGGTAGGGGTCGTAGGGGTGCGCAGGGGCCCCTCTCATGCCAGAAAAGAAACACAGAGAAAGAGAGGTCAGGGAGAAGGCAGAGGGAAGACTCTGGGCCTCTCCTCTCTGGGAGACAGGCCTGGCAGGGAGCCCAGGCCCAAGCCCGCAGGCCGCCGGTGGGAAAGGCCAGGGTTCCCCTGACCGAAGGTGGAGGTGACGGCGATGGGAGACAGCTTGTCCGTGACCATTGCCGTGGGAGAGACCTGCAGGGCAACGGCGGCCGGCCCTAGGTAGGCCGCCTGCTTGACGAGGCCTCGGGGACTTTGGTTGGCGAGGAACGCCTGTCTGTCTTCAGAGGGAGCCGGCAGCCTGGCCCAACCCAGACCCTTGGCCTGGACCAGGTGAGCTCTCGGATGGAGAGGGGGTCTCCCAGCAGTCCCCGATCTGGCCCAGGGGTCCCTTCCCCCACAGCCCCTTGGGCAAGGGGCCCTGCCCCTCCCCCTGCCTTGGAATTCAGCCCTCTGCCCTGCAGCCAGTGTGAGGAAGGAACCATTCCTACCCAACAGTGGCCCCTAGCGGTGGAAGTTGTGGCTCTGACTTTGGGCAAGGGAGCCGCTTTCTTGTTCCTGGAGCTTCTTCTGTCTCTTGGCTTTTCAGCAGACATCCAGGGGAGAACACCTGTCCAGGACACAATAGCAGAGCTTCTCTTCTAGCCCAGTCCCCAGCCAGCAGGCTCCTCCCACGTCAGGGGTCCGCCAGCCCTTCCATGCCCGTGGGCTCCTGGTGGCATTCGGTGTCTAGGTTTGGGAACCCCGTTTCCCCCAGCGCTTGAGGTTTCCTTGGCAGTGGACACGCTCCCCGGGCTGCATCCGGCGGGTCTGGGCAGGATGCCTATCGGCCGCATCTGTCCCGGCACTGCCACTGGGGACAACTGCCGGGTGGAGCAAAGGCCCCCTCATCTGTGTCATCGGTCACAACTGTCTTGCCACTCCCGGCCTTGGGCACCTCCCGCCAGCGGCCACCGTCTCCAGAGCAACCAGGCGGGGCGGGGTCGGGGCGAGTGTGCGGGGGCCGGGGTGAGGGGCGCCTGCGCGCCTGGGCGGCGGTGGGCGTGGCCGGCCCAGGGCGCTGGGGCGCCTGCGCCCTGGTCCCGGCTCGGCGGGCGTCGGAGAGCGGTCAACGGCGGCGCGAGAGGCCCGGCGCCTGCCCCCCGGCGCCGGCTGGGCGCCCCGAGAAGAGGGGGTGGGGCGGAGGCAGCGGATGGAGCGAGAGGGGGCTTGGATCCCACAGGGCTGTTGGATGCGCTTCTCCCGCTGGCAGGTGTCGGCACTAATTGCTTCCCTCTGTGGCGAGGGCCATCTTCTCCCTCTCAGCTGCCCTGGGCAAGTCCAAGAACCTGAGCGCAGGTGGTGCACCTGGGCTGAGGCTCAGGTCCCAGCTGGCACGGGGCCTGTCCAGAGACATGCAGGAATCTGTCTCCTGAGCACGCACAAACCCAGTGCCAGGCTCAGCTGCAGCCAAAGTGACTGAAGAGGCACGGGGCGGGAGGCCCCTCTGCAACCGACGCCCCCCAGGCAAGAGCACGGATTCCCAAGTAGGGCCCACCGGCAGGGCCCTGGGGCCCAGAGCCACCTGCCATCCGCGTAGACCCGGGTGTCCCCGCAGCCCTCAGGAGCACCAGTGCCCAGGGCTTTATCGACTAGGCAGCTGCGCCAAGGCCAGAAGGGCTATCTGCTTTCGGGTGGAAATCTTGACAGGATACCTGTGGAACTGCCTGCTAGGGTAGCTAGGAAGGACAATCAATAGGAAAATCACCTGGTTGCGTGGCGTGCTCTGGCCGAGCGAAATGTGCTGAAGATGACGGGTTCTTATTTATTTATTTATTTGTTTGTTTGTTAATTTATTTATTTATTTATTTATTTATTTATTTTTAAAAAGTGATGGTTACGACTCCAGTCAGGGCCGAAACAAGCCATACGTCCGCTTCGGACGGTCACCATGGCTGCTGAGAATGTCCCTGGTCCATGGAACACCTGGACCTGTAAGCCCACTTGACCGCAGTGCCTCAAGGGAGCAGAAACGATTTCCGCGGAAAAGTCTCACCACCCAATAGGTACGCAGTGCCGATTTGCGTCCCCAGAGCCCAGAGAAAAGGAAATCGCTCGTTCCGTTCCTACGGTCCGAAAGAGGAGGGCGAGAGGAGAAAGGGCTGGCTCATTGGTAGGGGTCGTAGGGGTGCGCAGGGGCCCCTCTCATGCCAGAAAAGAAACACAGAGAAAGAGAGGTCAGGGAGAAGGCAGAGGGAAGACTCTGGGCCTCTCCTCTCTGGGAGACAGGCCTGGCAGGGAGCCCAGGCCCAAGCCCGCAGGCCGCCGGTGGGAAAGGCCAGGGTTCCCCTGACCGAAGGTGGAGGTGACGGCGATGGGAGACAGCTTGTCCGTGACCATTGCCGTGGGAGAGACCTGCAGGGCAACGGCGGCCGGCCCTAGGTAGGCCGCCTGCTTGACGAGGCCTCGGGGACTTTGGTTGGCGAGGAACCCCTGTCTGTCTTCAGAGGGAGCCGGCAGCCTGGCCCAACCCAGACCCTTGGCCTGGACCAGGTGAGCTCTCGGATGGAGAGGGGGTCTCCCAGCAGTCCCCGATCTGGCCCAGGGGTCCCTTCCCCCACAGCCCCTTGGGCAAGGGGCCCTGCCCCTCCCCCTGCCTTGGAATTCAGCCCTCTGCCCTGCAGCCAGTGTGAGGAAGGAACCATTCCTACCCAACAGTGGCCCCTAGCGGTGGAAGTTGTGGCTCTGACTTTGGGCAAGGGAGCCGCTTTCTTGTTCCTGGAGCTTCTTCTGTCTCTTGGCTTTTCAGCAGACATCCAGGGGAGAACACCTGTCCAGGACACAATAGCAGAGCTTCTCTTCTAGCCCAGTCCCCAGCCAGCAGGCTCCTCCCACGTCAGGGGTCCGCCAGCCCTTCCATGCCCGTGGGCTCCTGGTGGCATTCGGTGTCTAGGTTTGGGAACCCCGTTTCCCCCAGCGCTTGAGGTTTCCTTGGCAGTGGACACGCTCCCCGGGCTGCATCCGGCGGGTCTGGGCAGGATGCCTATCGGCCGCATCTGTCCCGGCACTGCCACTGGGGACAACTGCCGGGTGGAGCAAAGGCCCCCTCATCTGTGTCATCGGTCACAACTGTCTTGCCACTCCCGGCCTTGGGCACCTCCCGCCAGCGGCCACCGTCTCCAGAGCAACCAGGCGGGGCGGGGTCGGGGCGAGTGTGCGGGGGCCGGGGTGAGGGGCGCCTGCGCGCCTGGGCGGCGGTGGGCGTGGCCGGCCCAGGGCGCTGGGGCGCCTGCGCCCTGGTCCCGGCTCGGCGGGCGTCGGAGAGCGGTCAACGGCGGCGCGAGAGGCCCGGCGCCTGCCCCCCGGCGCCGGCTGGGCGCCCCGAGAAGAGGGGGTGGGGCGGAGGCAGCGGATGGAGCGAGAGGGGGCTTGGATCCCACAGGGCTGTTGGATGCGCTTCTCCCGCTGGCAGGTGTCGGCACTAATTGCTTCCCTCCGTGGCGAGGGCCATCTTCTCCCTCTCAGCTGCCCTGGGCAAGTCCAAGAACCTGAGCGCAGGTGGTGCACCTGGGCTGAGGCTCAGGTCCCAGCTGGCACGGGGCCTGTCCAGAGACATGCAGGAATCTGTCTCCTGAGCACGCACAAACCCAGTGCCAGGCTCAGCTGCAGCCAAAGTGACTGAAGAGGCACGGGGCGGGAGGCCCCTCTGCAACCGACGCCCCCCAGGCAAGAGCACGGATTCCCAAGTAGGGCCCACCGGCAGGGCCCTGGGGCCCAGAGCCACCTGCCATCCGCGTAGACCCGGGTGTCCCCGCAGCCCTCAGGAGCACCAGTGCCCAGGGCTTTATCGACTAGGCAGCTGCGCCAAGGCCAGAAGGGCTATCTGCTTTCGGGTGGAAATCTTGACAGGATACCTGTGGAACTGCCTGCTAGGGTAGCTAGGAAGGACAATCAATAGGAAAATCACCTGGTTGCGTGGCGTGCTCTGGCCGAGCGAAATGTGCTGAAGATGACGGGTTCTTATTTATTTATTTATTTGTTTGTTTGTTAATTTATTTATTTATTTATTTATTTATTTATTTTTAAAAAGTGATGGTTACGACTCCAGTCAGGGCCCAAACAAGCCATACGTCCGCTTCGGACGGTCACCATGGCTGCTGAGAATGTCCCTGGTCCATGGAACACCTGGACCTGTAAGCCCACTTGACCGCAGTGCCTCAAGGGAGCAGAAACGATTTCCGCGGAAAAGTCTCACCACCCAATAGGTACGCAGTGCCGATTTGCGTCCCCAGAGCCCAGAGAAAAGGAAATCGCTCGTTCCGTTCCTACGGTCCGAAAGAGGAGGGCGAGAGGAGAAAGGGCTGGCTCATTGGTAGGGGTCGTAGGGGTGCGCAGGGGCCCCTCTCATGCCAGAAAAGAAACACAGAGAAAGAGAGGTCAGGGAGAAGGCAGAGGGAAGACTCTGGGCCTCTCCTCTCTGGGAGACAGGCCTGGCAGGGAGCCCAGGCCCAAGCCCGCAGGCCGCCGGTGGGAAAGGCCAGGGTTCCCCTGACCGAAGGTGGAGGTGACGGCGATGGGAGACAGCTTGTCCGTGACCATTGCCGTGGGAGAGACCTGCAGGGCAACGGCGGCCGGCCCTAGGTAGGCCGCCTGCTTGACGAGGCCTCGGGGACTTTGGTTGGCGAGGAACCCCTGTCTGTCTTCAGAGGGAGCCGGCAGCCTGGCCCAACCCAGACCCTTGGCCTGGACCAGGTGAGCTCTCGGATGGAGAGGGGGTCTCCCAGCAGTCCCCGATCTGGCCCAGGGGTCCCTTCCCCCACAGCCCCTTGGGCAAGGGGCCCTGCCCCTCCCCCTGCCTTGGAATTCAGCCCTCTGCCCTGCAGCCAGTGTGAGGAAGGAACCATTCCTACCCAACAGTGGCCCCTAGCGGTGGAAGTTGTGGCTCTGACTTTGGGCAAGGGAGCCGCTTTCTTGTTCCTGGAGCTTCTTCTGTCTCTTGGCTTTTCAGCAGACATCCAGGGGAGAACACCTGTCCAGGACACAATAGCAGAGCTTCTCTTCTAGCCCAGTCCCCAGCCAGCAGGCTCCTCCCACGTCAGGGGTCCGCCAGCCCTTCCATGCCCGTGGGCTCCTGGTGGCATTCGGTGTCTAGGTTTGGGAACCCCGTTTCCCCCAGCGCTTGAGGTTTCCTTGGCAGTGGACACGCTCCCCGGGCTGCATCCGGCGGGTCTGGGCAGGATGCCTATCGGCCGCATCTGTCCCGGCACTGCCACTGGGGACAACTGCCGGGTGGAGCAAAGGCCCCCTCATCTGTGTCATCGGTCACAACTGTCTTGCCACTCCCGGCCTTGGGCACCTCCCGCCAGCGGCCACCGTCTCCAGAGCAACCAGGCGGGGCGGGGTCGGGGCGAGTGTGCGGGGGCCGGGGTGAGGGGCGCCTGCGCGCCTGGGCGGCGGTGGGCGTGGCCGGCCCAGGGCGCTGGGGCGCCTGCGCCCTGGTCCCGGCTCGGCGGGCGTCGGAGAGCGGTCAACGGCGGCGCGAGAGGCCCGGCGCCTGCCCCCCGGCGCCGGCTGGGCGCCCCGAGAAGAGGGGGTGGGGCGGAGGCAGCGGATGGAGCGAGAGGGGGCTTGGATCCCACAGGGCTGTTGGATGCGCTTCTCCCGCTGGCAGGTGTCGGCACTAATTGCTTCCCTCCGTGGCGAGGGCCATCTTCTCCCTCTCAGCTGCCCTGGGCAAGTCCAAGAACCTGAGCGCAGGTGGTGCACCTGGGCTGAGGCTCAGGTCCCAGCTGGCACGGGGCCTGTCCAGAGACATGCAGGAATCTGTCTCCTGAGCACGCACAAACCCAGTGCCAGGCTCAGCTGCAGCCAAAGTGACTGAAGAGGCACGGGGCGGGAGGCCCCTCTGCAACCGACGCCCCCCAGGCAAGAGCACGGATTCCCAAGTAGGGCCCACCGGCAGGGCCCTGGGGCCCAGAGCCACCTGCCATCCGCGTAGACCCGGGTGTCCCCGCAGCCCTCAGGAGCACCAGTGCCCAGGGCTTTATCGACTAGGCAGCTGCGCCAAGGCCAGAAGGGCTATCTGCTTTCGGGTGGAAATCTTGACAGGATACCTGTGGAACTGCCTGCTAGGGTAGCTAGGAAGGACAATCAATAGGAAAATCACCTGGTTGCGTGGCGTGCTCTGGCCGAGCGAAATGTGCTGAAGATGACGGGTTCTTATTTATTTATTTATTTGTTTGTTTGTTAATTAATTTATTTATTTATTTATTTATTTATTTTTAAAAAGTGATGGTTACGACTCCAGTCAGGGCCGAAACAAGCCATACGTCCGCTTCGGACGGTCACCATGGCTGCTGAGAATGTCCCTGGTCCATGGAACACCTGGACCTGTAAGCCCACTTGACCGCAGTGCCTCAAGGGAGCAGAAACGATTTCCGCGGAAAAGTCTCACCACCCAATAGGTACGCAGTGCCGATTTGCGTCCCCAGAGCCCAGAGAAAAGGAAATCGCTCGTTCCGTTCCTACGGTCCGAAAGAGGAGGGCGAGAGGAGAAAGGGCTGGCTCATTGGTAGGGGTCGTAGGGGTGCGCAGGGGCCCCTCTCATGCCAGAAAAGAAACACAGAGAAAGAGAGGTCAGGGAGAAGGCAGAGGGAAGACTCTGGGCCTCTCCTCTCTGGGAGACAGGCCTGGCAGGGAGCCCAGGCCCAAGCCCGCAGGCCGCCGGTGGGAAAGGCCAGGGTTCCCCTGACCGAAGGTGGAGGTGACGGCGATGGGAGACAGCTTGTCCGTGACCATTGCCGTGGGAGAGACCTGCAGGGCAACGGCGGCCGGCCCTAGGTAGGCCGCCTGCTTGACGAGGCCTCGGGGACTTTGGTTGGCGAGGAACCCCTGTCTGTCTTCAGAGGGAGCCGGCAGCCTGGCCCAACCCAGACCCTTGGCCTGGACCAGGTGAGCTCTCGGATGGAGAGGGGGTCTCCCAGCAGTCCCCGATCTGGCCCAGGGGTCCCTTCCCCCACAGCCCCTTGGGCAAGGGGCCCTGCCCCTCCCCCTGCCTTGGAATTCAGCCCTCTGCCCTGCAGCCAGTGTGAGGAAGGAACCATTCCTACCCAACAGTGGCCCCTAGCGGTGGAAGTTGTGGCTCTGACTTTGGGCAAGGGAGCCGCTTTCTTGTTCCTGGAGCTTCTTCTGTCTCTTGGCTTTTCAGCAGACATCCAGGGGAGAACACCTGTCCAGGACACAATAGCAGAGCTTCTCTTCTAGCCCAGTCCCCAGCCAGCAGGCTCCTCCCACGTCAGGGGTCCGCCAGCCCTTCCATGCCCATGGGCTCCTGGTGGCATTCGGTGTCTAGGTTTGGGAACCCCGTTTCCCCCAGCGCTTGAGGTTTCCTTGGCAGTGGACACGCTCCCCGGGCTGCATCCGGCGGGTCTGGGCAGGATGCCTATCGGCCGCATCTGTCCCGGCACTGCCACTGGGGACAACTGCCGGGTGGAGCAAAGGCCCCCTCATCTGTGTCATCGGTCACAACTGTCTTGCCACTCCCGGCCTTGGGCACCTCCCGCCAGCGGCCACCGTCTCCAGAGCAACCAGGCGGGGCGGGGTCGGGGCGAGTGTGCGGGGGCCGGGGTGAGGGGCGCCTGCGCGCCTGGGCGGCGGTGGGCGTGGCCGGCCCAGGGCGCTGGGGCGCCTGCGCCCTGGTCCCGGCTCGGCGGGCGTCGGAGAGCGGTCAACGGCGGCGCGAGAGGCCCGGCGCCTGCCCCCCGGCGCCGGCTGGGCGCCCCGAGAAGAGGGGGTGGGGCGGAGGCAGCGGATGGAGCGAGAGGGGGCTTGGATCCCACAGGGCTGTTGGATGCGCTTCTCCCGCTGGCAGGTGTCGGCACTAATTGCTTCCCTCCGTGGCGAGGGCCATCTTCTCCCTCTCAGCTGCCCTGGGCAAGTCCAAGAACCTGAGCGCAGGTGGTGCACCTGGGCTGAGGCTCAGGTCCCAGCTGGCACGGGGCCTGTCCAGAGACATGCAGGAATCTGTCTCCTGAGCACGCACAAACCCAGTGCCAGGCTCAGCTGCAGCCAAAGTGACTGAAGAGGCACGGGGCGGGAGGCCCCTCTGCAACCGACGCCCCCCAGGCAAGAGCACGGATTCCCAAGTAGGGCCCACCGGCAGGGCCCTGGGGCCCAGAGCCACCTGCCATCCGCGTAGACCCGGGTGTCCCCGCAGCCCTCAGGAGCACCAGTGCCCAGGGCTTTATCGACTAGGCAGCTGCGCCAAGGCCAGAAGGGCTATCTGCTTTCGGGTGGAAATCTTGACAGGATACCTGTGGAACTGCCTGCTAGGGTAGCTAGGAAGGACAATCAATAGGAAAATCACCTGGTTGCGTGGCGTGCTCTGGCCGAGCGAAATGTGCTGAAGATGACGGGTTCTTATTTATTTATTTATTTGTTTGTTTGTTAATTAATTAATTAATTTATTTATTTATTTATTTTTAAAAAGTGATGGTTACGACTCCAGTCAGGGCCCAAACAAGCCATACGTCCGCTTCGGACGGTCACCATGGCTGCTGAGAATGTCCCTGGTCCATGGAACACCTGGACCTGTAAGCCCACTTGACCGCAGTGCCTCAAGGGAGCAGAAACGATTTCCGCGGAAAAGTCTCACCACCCAATAGGTACGCAGTGCCGATTTGCGTCCCCAGAGCCCAGAGAAAAGGAAATCGCTCGTTCCGTTCCTACGGTCCGAAAGAGGAGGGCGAGAGGAGAAAGGGCTGGCTCATTGGTAGGGGTCGTAGGGGTGCGCAGGGGCCCCTCTCATGCCAGAAAAGAAACACAGAGAAAGAGAGGTCAGGGAGAAGGCAGAGGGAAGACTCTGGGCCTCTCCTCTCTGGGAGACAGGCCTGGCAGGGAGCCCAGGCCCAAGCCCGCAGGCCGCCGGTGGGAAAGGCCAGGGTTCCCCTGACCGAAGGTGGAGGTGACGGCGATGGGAGACAGCTTGTCCGTGACCATTGCCGTGGGAGAGACCTGCAGGGCAACGGCGGCCGGCCCTAGGTAGGCCGCCTGCTTGACGAGGCCTCGGGGACTTTGGTTGGCGAGGAACCCCTGTCTGTCTTCAGAGGGAGCCGGCAGCCTGGCCCAACCCAGACCCTTGGCCTGGACCAGGTGAGCTCTCGGATGGAGAGGGGGTCTCCCAGCAGTCCCCGATCTGGCCCAGGGGTCCCTTCCCCCACAGCCCCTTGGGCAAGGGGCCCTGCCCCTCCCCCTGCCTTGGAATTCAGCCCTCTGCCCTGCAGCCAGTGTGAGGAAGGAACCATTCCTACCCAACAGTGGCCCCTAGCGGTGGAAGTTGTGGCTCTGACTTTGGGCAAGGGAGCCGCTTTCTTGTTCCTGGAGCTTCTTCTGTCTCTTGGCTTTTCAGCAGACATCCAGGGGAGAACACCTGTCCAGGACACAATAGCAGAGCTTCTCTTCTAGCCCAGTCCCCAGCCAGCAGGCTCCTCCCACGTCAGGGGTCCGCCAGCCCTTCCATGCCCGTGGGCTCCTGGTGGCATTCGGTGTCTAGGTTTGGGAACCCCGTTTCCCCCAGCGCTTGAGGTTTCCTTGGCAGTGGACACGCTCCCCGGGCTGCATCCGGCGGGTCTGGGCAGGATGCCTATCGGCCGCATCTGTCCCGGCACTGCCACTGGGGACAACTGCCGGGTGGAGCAAAGGCCCCCTCATCTGTGTCATCGGTCACAACTGTCTTGCCACTCCCGGCCTTGGGCACCTCCCGCCAGCGGCCACCGTCTCCAGAGCAACCAGGCGGGGCGGGGTCGGGGCGAGTGTGCGGGGGCCGGGGTGAGGGGCGCCTGCGCGCCTGGGCGGCGGTGGGCGTGGCCGGCCCAGGGCGCTGGGGCGCCTGCGCCCTGGTCCCGGCTCGGCGGGCGTCGGAGAGCGGTCAACGGCGGCGCGAGAGGCCCGGCGCCTGCCCCCCGGCGCCGGCTGGGCGCCCCGAGAAGAGGGGGTGGGGCGGAGGCAGCGGATGGAGCGAGAGGGGGCTTGGATCCCACAGGGCTGTTGGATGCGCTTCTCCCGCTGGCAGGTGTCGGCACTAATTGCTTCCCTCCGTGGCGAGGGCCATCTTCTCCCTCTCAGCTGCCCTGGGCAAGTCCAAGAACCTGAGCGCAGGTGGTGCACCTGGGCTGAGGCTCAGGTCCCAGCTGGCACGGGGCCTGTCCAGAGACATGCAGGAATCTGTCTCCTGAGCACGCACAAACCCAGTGCCAGGCTCAGCTGCAGCCAAAGTGACTGAAGAGGCACGGGGCGGGAGGCCCCTCTGCAACCGACGCCCCCCAGGCAAGAGCACGGATTCCCAAGTAGGGCCCACCGGCAGGGCCCTGGGGCCCAGAGCCACCTGCCATCCGCGTAGACCCGGGTGTCCCCGCAGCCCTCAGGAGCACCAGTGCCCAGGGCTTTATCGACTAGGCAGCTGCGCCAAGGCCAGAAGGGCTATCTGCTTTCGGGTGGAAATCTTGACAGGATACCTGTGGAACTGCCTGCTAGGGTAGCTAGGAAGGACAATCAATAGGAAAATCACCTGGTTGCGTGGCGTGCTCTGGCCGAGCGAAATGTGCTGAAGATGACGGGTTCTTATTTATTTATTTATTTGTTTGTTTGTTAATTTATTTATTTATTTATTTATTTATTTATTTTTAAAAAGTGATGGTTACGACTCCAGTCAGGGCCCAAACAAGCCATACGTCCGCTTCGGACGGTCACCATGGCTGCTGAGAATGTCCCTGGTCCATGGAACACCTGGACCTGTAAGCCCACTTGACCGCAGTGCCTCAAGGGAGCAGAAACGATTTCCGCGGAAAAGTCTCACCACCCAATAGGTACGCAGTGCCGATTTGCGTCCCCAGAGCCCAGAGAAAAGGAAATCGCTCGTTCCGTTCCTACGGTCCGAAAGAGGAGGGCGAGAGGAGAAAGGGCTGGCTCATTGGTAGGGGTCGTAGGGGTGCGCAGGGGCCCCTCTCATGCCAGAAAAGAAACACAGAGAAAGAGAGGTCAGGGAGAAGGCAGAGGGAAGACTCTGGGCCTCTCCTCTCTGGGAGACAGGCCTGGCAGGGAGCCCAGGCCCAAGCCCGCAGGCCGCCGGTGGGAAAGGCCAGGGTTCCCCTGACCGAAGGTGGAGGTGACGGCGATGGGAGACAGCTTGTCCGTGACCATTGCCGTGGGAGAGACCTGCAGGGCAACGGCGGCCGGCCCTAGGTAGGCCGCCTGCTTGACGAGGCCTCGGGGACTTTGGTTGGCGAGGAACCCCTGTCTGTCTTCAGAGGGAGCCGGCAGCCTGGCCCAACCCAGACCCTTGGCCTGGACCAGGTGAGCTCTCGGATGGAGAGGGGGTCTCCCAGCAGTCCCCGATCTGGCCCAGGGGTCCCTTCCCCCACAGCCCCTTGGGCAAGGGGCCCTGCCCCTCCCCCTGCCTTGGAATTCAGCCCTCTGCCCTGCAGCCAGTGTGAGGAAGGAACCATTCCTACCCAACAGTGGCCCCTAGCGGTGGAAGTTGTGGCTCTGACTTTGGGCAAGGGAGCCGCTTTCTTGTTCCTGGAGCTTCTTCTGTCTCTTGGCTTTTCAGCAGACATCCAGGGGAGAACACCTGTCCAGGACACAATAGCAGAGCTTCTCTTCTAGCCCAGTCCCCAGCCAGCAGGCTCCTCCCACGTCAGGGGTCCGCCAGCCCTTCCATGCCCGTGGGCTCCTGGTGGCATTCGGTGTCTAGGTTTGGGAACCCCGTTTCCCCCAGCGCTTGAGGTTTCCTTGGCAGTGGACACGCTCCCCGGGCTGCATCCGGCGGGTCTGGGCAGGATGCCTATCGGCCGCATCTGTCCCGGCACTGCCACTGGGGACAACTGCCGGGTGGAGCAAAGGCCCCCTCATCTGTGTCATCGGTCACAACTGTCTTGCCACTCCCGGCCTTGGGCACCTCCCGCCAGCGGCCACCGTCTCCAGAGCAACCAGGCGGGGTGGGGTCGGGGCGAGTGTGCGGGGGCCGGGGTGAGGGGCGCCTGCGCGCCTGGGCGGCGGTGGGCGTGGCCGGCCCAGGGCGCTGGGGCGCCTGCGCCCTGGTCCCGGCTCGGCGGGCGTCGGAGAGCGGTCAACGGCGGCGCGAGAGGCCCGGCGCCTGCCCCCCGGCGCCGGCTGGGCGCCCCGAGAAGAGGGGGTGGGGCGGAGGCAGCGGATGGAGCGAGAGGGGGCTTGGATCCCACAGGGCTGTTGGATGCGCTTCTCCCGCTGGCAGGTGTCGGCACTAATTGCTTCCCTCCGTGGCGAGGGCCATCTTCTCCCTCTCAGCTGCCCTGGGCAAGTCCAAGAACCTGAGCGCAGGTGGTGCACCTGGGCTGAGGCTCAGGTCCCAGCTGGCACGGGGCCTGTCCAGAGACATGCAGGAATCTGTCTCCTGAGCACGCACAAACCCAGTGCCAGGCTCAGCTGCAGCCAAAGTGACTGAAGAGGCACGGGGCGGGAGGCCCCTCTGCAACCGACGCCCCCCAGGCAAGAGCACGGATTCCCAAGTAGGGCCCACCGGCAGGGCCCTGGGGCCCAGAGCCACCTGCCATCCGCGTAGACCCGGGTGTCCCCGCAGCCCTCAGGAGCACCAGTGCCCAGGGCTTTATCGACTAGGCAGCTGCGCCAAGGCCAGAAGGGCTATCTGCTTTCGGGTGGAAATCTTGACAGGATACCTGTGGAACTGCCTGCTAGGGTAGCTAGGAAGGACAATCAATAGGAAAATCACCTGGTTGCGTGGCGTGCTCTGGCCGAGCGAAATGTGCTGAAGATGACGGGTTCTTATTTATTTATTTATTTGTTTGTTTGTTAATTTATTTATTTATTTATTTATTTATTTATTTTTAAAAAGTGATGGTTACGACTCCAGTCAGGGCCGAAACAAGCCATACGTCCGCTTCGGACGGTCACCATGGCTGCTGAGAATGTCCCTGGTCCATGGAACACCTGGACCTGTAAGCCCACTTGACCGCAGTGCCTCAAGGGAGCAGAAACGATTTCCGCGGAAAAGTCTCACCACCCAATAGGTACGCAGTGCCGATTTGCGTCCCCAGAGCCCAGAGAAAAGGAAATCGCTCGTTCCGTTCCTACGGTCCGAAAGAGGAGGGCGAGAGGAGAAAGGGCTGGCTCATTGGTAGGGGTCGTAGGGGTGCGCAGGGGCCCCTCTCATGCCAGAAAAGAAACACAGAGAAAGAGAGGTCAGGGAGAAGGCAGAGGGAAGACTCTGGGCCTCTCCTCTCTGGGAGACAGGCCTGGCAGGGAGCCCAGGCCCAAGCCCGCAGGCCGCCGGTGGGAAAGGCCAGGGTTCCCCTGACCGAAGGTGGAGGTGACGGCGATGGGAGACAGCTTGTCCGTGACCATTGCCGTGGGAGAGACCTGCAGGGCAACGGCGGCCGGCCCTAGGTAGGCCGCCTGCTTGACGAGGCCTCGGGGACTTTGGTTGGCGAGGAACCCCTGTCTGTCTTCAGAGGGAGCCGGCAGCCTGGCCCAACCCAGACCCTTGGCCTGGACCAGGTGAGCTCTCGGATGGAGAGGGGGTCTCCCAGCAGTCCCCGATCTGGCCCAGGGGTCCCTTCCCCCACAGCCCCTTGGGCAAGGGGCCCTGCCCCTCCCCCTGCCTTGGAATTCAGCCCTCTGCCCTGCAGCCAGTGTGAGGAAGGAACCATTCCTACCCAACAGTGGCCCCTAGCGGTGGAAGTTGTGGCTCTGACTTTGGGCAAGGGAGCCGCTTTCTTGTTCCTGGAGCTTCTTCTGTCTCTTGGCTTTTCAGCAGACATCCAGGGGAGAACACCTGTCCAGGACACAATAGCAGAGCTTCTCTTCTAGCCCAGTCCCCAGCCAGCAGGCTCCTCCCACGTCAGGGGTCCGCCAGCCCTTCCATGCCCGTGGGCTCCTGGTGGCATTCGGTGTCTAGGTTTGGGAACCCCGTTTCCCCCAGCGCTTGAGGTTTCCTTGGCAGTGGACACGCTCCCCGGGCTGCATCCGGCGGGTCTGGGCAGGATGCCTATCGGCCGCATCTGTCCCGGCACTGCCACTGGGGACAACTGCCGGGTGGAGCAAAGGCCCCCTCATCTGTGTCATCGGTCACAACTGTCTTGCCACTCCCGGCCTTGGGCACCTCCCGCCAGCGGCCACCGTCTCCAGAGCAACCAGGCGGGGCGGGGTCGGGGCGAGTGTGCGGGGGCCGGGGTGAGGGGCGCCTGCGCGCCTGGGCGGCGGTGGGCGTGGCCGGCCCAGGGCGCTGGGGCGCCTGCGCCCTGGTCCCGGCTCGGCGGGCGTCGGAGAGCGGTCAACGGCGGCGCGAGAGGCCCGGCGCCTGCCCCCCGGCGCCGGCTGGGCGCCCCGAGAAGAGGGGGTGGGGCGGAGGCAGCGGATGGAGCGAGAGGGGGCTTGGATCCCACAGGGCTGTTGGATGCGCTTCTCCCGCTGGCAGGTGTCGGCACTAATTGCTTCCCTCCGTGGCGAGGGCCATCTTCTCCCTCTCAGCTGCCCTGGGCAAGTCCAAGAACCTGAGCGCAGGTGGTGCACCTGGGCTGAGGCTCAGGTCCCAGCTGGCACAGGGCCTGTCCAGAGACATGCAGGAATCTGTCTCCTGAGCACGCACAAACCCAGTGCCAGGCTCAGCTGCAGCCAAAGTGACTGAAGAGGCACGGGGCGGGAGGCCCCTCTGCAACCGACGCCCCCCAGGCAAGAGCACGGATTCCCAAGTAGGGCCCACCGGCAGGGCCCTGGGGCCCAGAGCCACCTGCCATCCGCGTAGACCCGGGTGTCCCCGCAGCCCTCAGGAGCACCAGTGCCCAGGGCTTTATCGACTAGGCAGCTGCGCCAAGGCCAGAAGGGCTATCTGCTTTCGGGTGGAAATCTTGACAGGATACCTGTGGAACTGCCTGCTAGGGTAGCTAGGAAGGACAATCAATAGGAAAATCACCTGGTTGCGTGGCGTGCTCTGGCCGAGCGAAATGTGCTGAAGATGACGGGTTCTTATTTATTTATTTATTTGTTTGTTTGTTAATTTATTTATTTATTTATTTATTTATTTATTTTTAAAAAGTGATGGTTACGACTCCAGTCAGGGCCGAAACAAGCCATACGTCCGCTTCGGACGGTCACCATGGCTGCTGAGAATGTCCCTGGTCCATGGAACACCTGGACCTGTAAGCCCACTTGACCGCAGTGCCTCAAGGGAGCAGAAACGATTTCCGCGGAAAAGTCTCACCACCCAATAGGTACGCAGTGCCGATTTGCGTCCCCAGAGCCCAGAGAAAAGGAAATCGCTCGTTCCGTTCCTACGGTCCGAAAGAGGAGGGCGAGAGGAGAAAGGGCTGGCTCATTGGTAGGGGTCGTAGGGGTGCGCAGGGGCCCCTCTCATGCCAGAAAAGAAACACAGAGAAAGAGAGGTCAGGGAGAAGGCAGAGGGAAGACTCTGGGCCTCTCCTCTCTGGGAGACAGGCCTGGCAGGGAGCCCAGGCCCAAGCCCGCAGGCCGCCGGTGGGAAAGGCCAGGGTTCCCCTGACCGAAGGTGGAGGTGACGGCGATGGGAGACAGCTTGTCCGTGACCATTGCCGTGGGAGAGACCTGCAGGGCAACGGCGGCCGGCCCTAGGTAGGCCGCCTGCTTGACGAGGCCTCGGGGACTTTGGTTGGCGAGGAACCCCTGTCTGTCTTCAGAGGGAGCCGGCAGCCTGGCCCAACCCAGACCCTTGGCCTGGACCAGGTGAGCTCTCGGATGGAGAGGGGGTCTCCCAGCAGTCCCCGATCTGGCCCAGGGGTCCCTTCCCCCACAGCCCCTTGGGCAAGGGGCCCTGCCCCTCCCCCTGCCTTGGAATTCAGCCCTCTGCCCTGCAGCCAGTGTGAGGAAGGAACCATTCCTACCCAACAGTGGCCCCTAGCGGTGGAAGTTGTGGCTCTGACTTTGGGCAAGGGAGCCGCTTTCTTGTTCCTGGAGCTTCTTCTGTCTCTTGGCTTTTCAGCAGACATCCAGGGGAGAACACCTGTCCAGGACACAATAGCAGAGCTTCTCTTCTAGCCCAGTCCCCAGCCAGCAGGCTCCTCCCACGTCAGGGGTCCGCCAGCCCTTCCATGCCCGTGGGCTCCTGGTGGCATTCGGTGTCTAGGTTTGGGAACCCCGTTTCCCCCAGCGCTTGAGGTTTCCTTGGCAGTGGACACGCTCCCCGGGCTGCATCCGGCGGGTCTGGGCAGGATGCCTATCGGCCGCATCTGTCCCGGCACTGCCACTGGGGACAACTGCCGGGTGGAGCAAAGGCCCCCTCATCTGTGTCATCGGTCACAACTGTCTTGCCACTCCCGGCCTTGGGCACCTCCCGCCAGCGGCCACCGTCTCCAGAGCAACCAGGCGGGGCGGGGTCGGGGCGAGTGTGCGGGGGCCGGGGTGAGGGGCGCCTGCGCGCCTGGGCGGCGGTGGGCGTGGCCGGCCCAGGGCGCTGGGGCGCCTGCGCCCTGGTCCCGGCTCGGCGGGCGTCGGAGAGCGGTCAACGGCGGCGCGAGAGGCCCGGCGCCTGCCCCCCGGCGCCGGCTGGGCGCCCCGAGAAGAGGGGGTGGGGCGGAGGCAGCGGATGGAGCGAGAGGGGGCTTGGATCCCACAGGGCTGTTGGATGCGCTTCTCCCGCTGGCAGGTGTCGGCACTAATTGCTTCCCTCCGTGGCGAGGGCCATCTTCTCCCTCTCAGCTGCCCTGGGCAAGTCCAAGAACCTGAGCGCAGGTGGTGCACCTGGGCTGAGGCTCAGGTCCCAGCTGGCACAGGGCCTGTCCAGAGACATGCAGGAATCTGTCTCCTGAGCACGCACAAACCCAGTGCCAGGCTCAGCTGCAGCCAAAGTGACTGAAGAGGCACGGGGCGGGAGGCCCCTCTGCAACCGACGCCCCCCAGGCAAGAGCACGGATTCCCAAGTAGGGCCCACCGGCAGGGCCCTGGGGCCCAGAGCCACCTGCCATCCGCGTAGACCCGGGTGTCCCCGCAGCCCTCAGGAGCACCAGTGCCCAGGGCTTTATCGACTAGGCAGCTGCGCCAAGGCCAGAAGGGCTATCTGCTTTCGGGTGGAAATCTTTTTTTTTTTTTTTTTTTTTTTTTATTATTGACTTTGTAATAATATTACATTAAAAATATATATGTGAGGTCCCATTCATCCCCACCCCCCCTCCCTCTCCCCCCCCAACAACACTCGTTCCCATCATCATGACATATCCATCGGATTTGGTAAGTACATCTTTGGGCACCTCTGCACCTCATAGACAATGGTCCACATCATGGTCCATACTCGCCTCCATTACGGGTGGAAATCTTGACAGGATACCTGTGGAACTGCCTGCTAGGGTAGCTAGGAAGGACAATCAATAGGAAAATCACCTGGTTGCGTGGCGTGCTCTGGCCGAGCGAAATGTGCTGAAGATGACGGGTTCTTATTTATTTATTTATTTGTTTGTTTGTTAATTTATTTATTTATTTATTTATTTATTTATTTATTTTTAAAAAGTGATGGTTACGACTCCAGTCAGGGCCCAAACAAGCCATACGTCCGCTTCGGACGGTCACCATGGCTGCTGAGAATGTCCCTGGTCCATGGAACACCTGGACCTGTAAGCCCACTTGACCGCAGTGCCTCAAGGGAGCAGAAACGATTTCCGCGGAAAAGTCTCACCACCCAATAGGTACGCAGTGCCGATTTGCGTCCCCAGAGCCCAGAGAAAAGGAAATCGCTCGTTCCTACGGTCCGAAAGAGGAGGGCGAGAGGAGAAAGGGCTGGCTCATTGGTAGGGGTCGTAGGGGTGCGCAGGGGCCCCTCTCATGCCAGAAAAGAAACACAGAGAAAGAGAGGTCAGGGAGAAGGCAGAGGGAAGACTCTGGGCCTCTCCTCTCTGGGAGACAGGCCTGGCAGGGAGCCCAGGCCCAAGCCCGCAGGCCGCCGGTGGGAAAGGCCAGGGTTCCCCTGACCGAAGGTGGAGGTGACGGCGATGGGAGACAGCTTGTCCGTGACCATTGCCGTGGGAGAGACCTGCAGGGCAACGGCGGCCGGCCCTAGGTAGGCCGCCTGCTTGACGAGGCCTCGGGGACTTTGGTTGGCGAGGAACCCCTGTCTGTCTTCAGAGGGAGCCGGCAGCCTGGCCCAACCCAGACCCTTGGCCTGGACCAGGTGAGCTCTCGGATGGAGAGGGGGTCTCCCAGCAGTCCCCGATCTGGCCCAGGGGTCCCTTCCCCCACAGCCCCTTGGGCAAGGGGCCCTGCCCCTCCCCCTGCCTTGGAATTCAGCCCTCTGCCCTGCAGCCAGTGTGAGGAAGGAACCATTCCTACCCAACAGTGGCCCCTAGCGGTGGAAGTTGTGGCTCTGACTTTGGGCAAGGGAGCCGCTTTCTTGTTCCTGGAGCTTCTTCTGTCTCTTGGCTTTTCAGCAGACATCCAGGGGAGAACACCTGTCCAGGACACAATAGCAGAGCTTCTCTTCTAGCCCAGTCCCCAGCCAGCAGGCTCCTCCCACGTCAGGGGTCCGCCAGCCCTTCCATGCCCGTGGGCTCCTGGTGGCATTCGGTGTCTAGGTTTGGGAACCCCGTTTCCCCCAGCGCTTGAGGTTTCCTTGGCAGTGGACACGCTCCCCGGGCTGCATCCGGCGGGTCTGGGCAGGATGCCTATCGGCCGCATCTGTCCCGGCACTGCCACTGGGGACAACTGCCGGGTGGAGCAAAGGCCCCCTCATCTGTGTCATCGGTCACAACTGTCTTGCCACTCCCGGCCTTGGGCACCTCCCGCCAGCGGCCACCGTCTCCAGAGCAACCAGGCGGGGCGGGGTCGGGGCGAGTGTGCGGGGGCCGGGGTGAGGGGCGCCTGCGCGCCTGGGCGGCGGTGGGCGTGGCCGGCCCAGGGCGCTGGGGCGCCTGCGCCCTGGTCCCGGCTCGGCGGGCGTCGGAGAGCGGTCAACGGCGGCGCGAGAGGCCCGGCGCCTGCCCCCCGGCGCCGGCTGGGCGCCCCGAGAAGAGGGGGTGGGGCGGAGGCAGCGGATGGAGCGAGAGGGGGCTTGGATCCCACAGGGCTGTTGGATGCGCTTCTCCCGCTGGCAGGTGTCGGCACTAATTGCTTCCCTCCGTGGCGAGGACCATCTTCTCCCTCTCAGCTGCCCTGGGCAAGTCCAAGAACCTGAGCGCAGGTGGTGCACCTGGGCTGAGGCTCAGGTCCCAGCTGGCACGGGGCCTGTCCAGAGACATGCAGGAATCTGTCTCCTGAGCACGCACAAACCCAGTGCCAGGCTCAGCTGCAGCCAAAGTGACTGAAGAGGCACGGGGCGGGAGGCCCCTCTGCAACCGACGCCCCCCAGGCAAGAGCACGGATTCCCAAGTAGGGCCCACCGGCAGGGCCCTGGGGCCCAGAGCCACCTGCCATCCGCGTAGACCCGGGTGTCCCCGCAGCCCTCAGGAGCACCAGTGCCCAGGGCTTTATCGACTAGGCAGCTGCGCCAAGGCCAGAAGGGCTATCTGCTTTCGGGTGGAAATCTTGACAGGATACCTGTGGAACTGCCTGCTAGGGTAGCTAGGAAGGACAATCAATAGGAAAATCACCTGGTTGCGTGGCGTGCTCTGGCCGAGCGAAATGTGCTGAAGATGACGGGTTCTTATTTATTTATTTATTTGTTTGTTTGTTAATTTATTTATTTATTTATTTATTTATTTATTTTTAAAAAGTGATGGTTACGACTCCAGTCAGGGCCGAAACAAGCCATACGTCCGCTTCGGACGGTCACCATGGCTGCTGAGAATGTCCCTGGTCCATGGAACACCTGGACCTGTAAGCCCACTTGACCGCAGTGCCTCAAGGGAGCAGAAACGATTTCCGCGGAAAAGTCTCACCACCCAATAGGTACGCAGTGCCGATTTGCGTCCCCAGAGCCCAGAGAAAAGGAAATCGCTCGTTCCGTTCCTACGGTCCGAAAGAGGAGGGCGAGAGGAGAAAGGGCTGGCTCATTGGTAGGGGTCGTAGGGGTGCGCAGGGGCCCCTCTCATGCCAGAAAAGAAACACAGAGAAAGAGAGGTCAGGGAGAAGGCAGAGGGAAGACTCTGGGCCTCTCCTCTCTGGGAGACAGGCCTGGCAGGGAGCCCAGGCCCAAGCCCGCAGGCCGCCGGTGGGAAAGGCCAGGGTTCCCCTGACCGAAGGTGGAGGTGACGGCGATGGGAGACAGCTTGTCCGTGACCATTGCCGTGGGAGAGACCTGCAGGGCAACGGCGGCCGGCCCTAGGTAGGCCGCCTGCTTGACGAGGCCTCGGGGACTTTGGTTGGCGAGGAACCCCTGTCTGTCTTCAGAGGGAGCCGGCAGCCTGGCCCAACCCAGACCCTTGGCCTGGACCAGGTGAGCTCTCGGATGGAGAGGGGGTCTCCCAGCAGTCCCCGATCTGGCCCAGGGGTCCCTTCCCCCACAGCCCCTTGGGCAAGGGGCCCTGCCCCTCCCCCTGCCTTGGAATTCAGCCCTCTGCCCTGCAGCCAGTGTGAGGAAGGAACCATTCCTACCCAACAGTGGCCCCTAGCGGTGGAAGTTGTGGCTCTGACTTTGGGCAAGGGAGCCGCTTTCTTGTTCCTGGAGCTTCTTCTGTCTCTTGGCTTTTCAGCAGACATCCAGGGGAGAACACCTGTCCAGGACACAATAGCAGAGCTTCTCTTCTAGCCCAGTCCCCAGCCAGCAGGCTCCTCCCACGTCAGGGGTCCGCCAGCCCTTCCATGCCCGTGGGCTCCTGGTGGCATTCGGTGTCTAGGTTTGGGAACCCCGTTTCCCCCAGCGCTTGAGGTTTCCTTGGCAGTGGACACGCTCCCCGGGCTGCATCCGGCGGGTCTGGGCAGGATGCCTATCGGCCGCATCTGTCCCGGCACTGCCACTGGGGACAACTGCCGGGTGGAGCAAAGGCCCCCTCATCTGTGTCATCGGTCACAACTGTCTTGCCACTCCCGGCCTTGGGCACCTCCCGCCAGCGGCCACCGTCTCCAGAGCAACCAGGCGGGGCGGGGTCGGGGCGAGTGTGCGGGGGCCGGGGTGAGGGGCGCCTGCGCGCCTGGGCGGCGGTGGGCGTGGCCGGCCCAGGGCGCTGGGGCGCCTGCGCCCTGGTCCCGGCTCGGCGGGCGTCGGAGAGCGGTCAACGGCGGCGCGAGAGGCCCGGCGCCTGCCCCCCGGCGCCGGCTGGGCGCCCCGAGAAGAGGGGGTGGGGCGGAGGCAGCGGATGGAGCGAGAGGGGGCTTGGATCCCACAGGGCTGTTGGATGCGCTTCTCCCGCTGGCAGGTGTCGGCACTAATTGCTTCCCTCCGTGGCGAGGACCATCTTCTCCCTCTCAGCTGCCCTGGGCAAGTCCAAGAACCTGAGCGCAGGTGGTGCACCTGGGCTGAGGCTCAGGTCCCAGCTGGCACGGGGCCTGTCCAGAGACATGCAGGAATCTGTCTCCTGAGCACGCACAAACCCAGTGCCAGGCTCAGCTGCAGCCAAAGTGACTGAAGAGGCACGGGGCGGGAGGCCCCTCTGCAACCGACGCCCCCCAGGCAAGAGCACGGATTCCCAAGTAGGGCCCACCGGCAGGGCCCTGGGGCCCAGAGCCACCTGCCATCCGCGTAGACCCGGGTGTCCCCGCAGCCCTCAGGAGCACCAGTGCCCAGGGCTTTATCGACTAGGCAGCTGCGCCAAGGCCAGAAGGGCTATCTGCTTTCGGGTGGAAATCTTGACAGGATACCTGTGGAACTGCCTGCTAGGGTAGCTAGGAAGGACAATCAATAGGAAAATCACCTGGTTGCGTGGCGTGCTCTGGCCGAGCGAAATGTGCTGAAGATGACGGGTTCTTATTTATTTATTTATTTGTTTGTTTGTTAATTTATTTATTTATTTATTTATTTATTTATTTTTAAAAAGTGATGGTTACGACTCCAGTCAGGGCCCAAACAAGCCATACGTCCGCTTCGGACGGTCACCATGGCTGCTGAGAATGTCCCTGGTCCATGGAACACCTGGACCTGTAAGCCCACTTGACCGCAGTGCCTCAAGGGAGCAGAAACGATTTCCGCGGAAAAGTCTCACCACCCAATAGGTACGCAGTGCCGATTTGCGTCCCCAGAGCCCAGAGAAAAGGAAATCGCTCGTTCCTACGGTCCGAAAGAGGAGGGCGAGAGGAGAAAGGGCTGGCTCATTGGTAGGGGTCGTAGGGGTGCGCAGGGGCCCCTCTCATGCCAGAAAAGAAACACAGAGAAAGAGAGGTCAGGGAGAAGGCAGAGGGAAGACTCTGGGCCTCTCCTCTCTGGGAGACAGGCCTGGCAGGGAGCCCAGGCCCAAGCCCGCAGGCCGCCGGTGGGAAAGGCCAGGGTTCCCCTGACCGAAGGTGGAGGTGACGGCGATGGGAGACAGCTTGTCCGTGACCATTGCCGTGGGAGAGACCTGCAGGGCAACGGCGGCCGGCCCTAGGTAGGCCGCCTGCTTGACGAGGCCTCGGGGACTTTGGTTGGCGAGGAACCCCTGTCTGTCTTCAGAGGGAGCCGGCAGCCTGGCCCAACCCAGACCCTTGGCCTGGACCAGGTGAGCTCTCGGATGGAGAGGGGGTCTCCCAGCAGTCCCCGATCTGGCCCAGGGGTCCCTTCCCCCACAGCCCCTTGGGCAAGGGGCCCTGCCCCTCCCCCTGCCTTGGAATTCAGCCCTCTGCCCTGCAGCCAGTGTGAGGAAGGAACCATTCCTACCCAACAGTGGCCCCTAGCGGTGGAAGTTGTGGCTCTGACTTTGGGCAAGGGAGCCGCTTTCTTGTTCCTGGAGCTTCTTCTGTCTCTTGGCTTTTCAGCAGACATCCAGGGGAGAACACCTGTCCAGGACACAATAGCAGAGCTTCTCTTCTAGCCCAGTCCCCAGCCAGCAGGCTCCTCCCACGTCAGGGGTCCGCCAGCCCTTCCATGCCCGTGGGCTCCTGGTGGCATTCGGTGTCTAGGTTTGGGAACCCCGTTTCCCCCAGCGCTTGAGGTTTCCTTGGCAGTGGACACGCTCCCCGGGCTGCATCCGGCGGGTCTGGGCAGGATGCCTATCGGCCGCATCTGTCCCGGCACTGCCACTGGGGACAACTGCCGGGTGGAGCAAAGGCCCCCTCATCTGTGTCATCGGTCACAACTGTCTTGCCACTCCCGGCCTTGGGCACCTCCCGCCAGCGGCCACCGTCTCCAGAGCAACCAGGCGGGGCGGGGTCGGGGCGAGTGTGCGGGGGCCGGGGTGAGGGGCGCCTGCGCGCCTGGGCGGCGGTGGGCGTGGCCGGCCCAGGGCGCTGGGGCGCCTGCGCCCTGGTCCCGGCTCGGCGGGCGTCGGAGAGCGGTCAACGGCGGCGCGAGAGGCCCGGCGCCTGCCCCCCGGCGCCGGCTGGGCGCCCCGAGAAGAGGGGGTGGGGCGGAGGCAGCGGATGGAGCGAGAGGGGGCTTGGATCCCACAGGGCTGTTGGATGCGCTTCTCCCGCTGGCAGGTGTCGGCACTAATTGCTTCCCTCCGTGGCGAGGACCATCTTCTCCCTCTCAGCTGCCCTGGGCAAGTCCAAGAACCTGAGCGCAGGTGGTGCACCTGGGCTGAGGCTCAGGTCCCAGCTGGCACGGGGCCTGTCCAGAGACATGCAGGAATCTGTCTCCTGAGCACGCACAAACCCAGTGCCAGGCTCAGCTGCAGCCAAAGTGACTGAAGAGGCACGGGGCGGGAGGCCCCTCTGCAACCGACGCCCCCCAGGCAAGAGCACGGATTCCCAAGTAGGGCCCACCGGCAGGGCCCTGGGGCCCAGAGCCACCTGCCATCCGCGTAGACCCGGGTGTCCCCGCAGCCCTCAGGAGCACCAGTGCCCAGGGCTTTATCGACTAGGCAGCTGCGCCAAGGCCAGAAGGGCTATCTGCTTTCGGGTGGAAATCTTGACAGGATACCTGTGGAACTGCCTGCTAGGGTAGCTAGGAAGGACAATCAATAGGAAAATCACCTGGTTGCGTGGCGTGCTCTGGCCGAGCGAAATGTGCTGAAGATGACGGGTTCTTATTTATTTATTTATTTGTTTGTTTGTTAATTTATTTATTTATTTATTTATTTATTTATTTTTAAAAAGTGATGGTTACGACTCCAGTCAGGGCCGAAACAAGCCATACGTCCGCTTCGGACGGTCACCATGGCTGCTGAGAATGTCCCTGGTCCATGGAACACCTGGACCTGTAAGCCCACTTGACCGCAGTGCCTCAAGGGAGCAGAAACGATTTCCGCGGAAAAGTCTCACCACCCAATAGGTACGCAGTGCCGATTTGCGTCCCCAGAGCCCAGAGAAAAGGAAATCGCTCGTTCCGTTCCTACGGTCCGAAAGAGGAGGGCGAGAGGAGAAAGGGCTGGCTCATTGGTAGGGGTCGTAGGGGTGCGCAGGGGCCCCTCTCATGCCAGAAAAGAAACACAGAGAAAGAGAGGTCAGGGAGAAGGCAGAGGGAAGACTCTGGGCCTCTCCTCTCTGGGAGACAGGCCTGGCAGGGAGCCCAGGCCCAAGCCCGCAGGCCGCCGGTGGGAAAGGCCAGGGTTCCCCTGACCGAAGGTGGAGGTGACGGCGATGGGAGACAGCTTGTCCGTGACCATTGCCGTGGGAGAGACCTGCAGGGCAACGGCGGCCGGCCCTAGGTAGGCCGCCTGCTTGACGAGGCCTCGGGGACTTTGGTTGGCGAGGAACCCCTGTCTGTCTTCAGAGGGAGCCGGCAGCCTGGCCCAACCCAGACCCTTGGCCTGGACCAGGTGAGCTCTCGGATGGAGAGGGGGTCTCCCAGCAGTCCCCGATCTGGCCCAGGGGTCCCTTCCCCCACAGCCCCTTGGGCAAGGGGCCCTGCCCCTCCCCCTGCCTTGGAATTCAGCCCTCTGCCCTGCAGCCAGTGTGAGGAAGGAACCATTCCTACCCAACAGTGGCCCCTAGCGGTGGAAGTTGTGGCTCTGACTTTGGGCAAGGGAGCCGCTTTCTTGTTCCTGGAGCTTCTTCTGTCTCTTGGCTTTTCAGCAGACATCCAGGGGAGAACACCTGTCCAGGACACAATAGCAGAGCTTCTCTTCTAGCCCAGTCCCCAGCCAGCAGGCTCCTCCCACGTCAGGGGTCCGCCAGCCCTTCCATGCCCGTGGGCTCCTGGTGGCATTCGGTGTCTAGGTTTGGGAACCCCGTTTCCCCCAGCGCTTGAGGTTTCCTTGGCAGTGGACACGCTCCCCGGGCTGCATCCGGCGGGTCTGGGCAGGATGCCTATCGGCCGCATCTGTCCCGGCACTGCCACTGGGGACAACTGCCGGGTGGAGCAAAGGCCCCCTCATCTGTGTCATCTGTCACAACTGTCTTGCCACTCCCGGCCTTGGGCACCTCCCGCCAGCGGCCACCGTCTCCAGAGCAACCAGGCGGGGCGGGGTCGGGGCGAGTGTGCGGGGGCCGGGGTGAGGGGCGCCTGCGCGCCTGGGCGGCGGTGGGCGTGGCCGGCCCAGGGCGCTGGGGCGCCTGCGCCCTGGTCCCGGCTCGGCGGGCGTCGGAGAGCGGTCAACGGCGGCGCGAGAGGCCCGGCGCCTGCCCCCCGGCGCCGGCTGGGCGCCCCGAGAAGAGGGGGTGGGGCGGAGGCAGCGGATGGAGCGAGAGGGGGCTTGGATCCCACAGGGCTGTTGGATGCGCTTCTCCCGCTGGCAGGTGTCGGCACTAATTGCTTCCCTCCGTGGCGAGGACCATCTTCTCCCTCTCAGCTGCCCTGGGCAAGTCCAAGAACCTGAGCGCAGGTGGTGCACC
>NW_026688366.1:0-77277 GCF_030445035.2 Dasypus novemcinctus | reverse complement strand
ATAGGAAAATCACCTGGTTGCGTGGCGTGCTGTGGCAGAGGGAAATGTGCTGAAGATGATGGGTTCTCCCTTTTTTTCCCCCAAAAACGGATGGGTACGACTCGAGTCACTGCCCAGACAACCCATACGTCCGCTCTGGACGGTCACGATGGCCGCTTAGAATATACCCGGTCCATGGAACACCTGGACCTGTAAGCCCACTTGACCGCAGTGCCTGCCTCAAGTGAGCAGAAATGATTTCCACGCAAGTGTCTCGCCACCCAATAGGTAAGCAGTTTCGTTGTGCGTCCCGCGGTCCCAGAGCCGAGAGAAACGCTCGTTGCTTGGTACGGTCCCAAAAAGGAGGGCGAGAGGAGAAAGGGCAGGCTCCTTGCTCAGAGTCGTCGGGGTGCTCTGGGGCCCCTCTCGTCCCAGAAAAGAAACGCAGAGAAAGAGAGGTCATTGACAAGGGAGAGGGAAGACTCTGGGCCTGTCCTCTCCGGGAGACAGGCCTCTGCAGGCCTGGCCGGGAGCCCAGGCCGAAGCCCGCAGGCCACCGGTGGGAAAGGCCGGGGTTCCCCTGACAGAAGGTGGAGGTGACGGCGATGGGAGACAGCATGTCTGTGAGCATTGCCGTGGGAGAGACCTGCAGGGCAAGGCCGGCCGGCCCTAGCTAGGCCCCCGCTTGAGGAGGCCTCGGGGACTTTGGTTGGCGAGGAAAGCCCCTCTTCAGACGGGTCTGGCAGCCTGGCCCAACCCAGACCCTTGGCCTGGGCCAGGTGAGCTATGGCATGGAGAGGGGGGCTCTCCCAGCAGCCCCAGAGCTGGCCCACGGGTCCCTTCCCCCACAGCCCCTTCTGCAAGGGGCCCTGCCCCTCCCCCTGCCTTAGAACTCAGCCCTCTGCCCCCCAGCAAGTGTCAGCCAGGAACTATTCCTATCCAACAGTGGCCCCTAGCGGTGGAAGTTTGGGCTCTGACTTTGGGCACCGGAGCCGCTCTCTTGTTCCTGGAGCTTCTTCTGTCTCTTGGCTTTTCACCAGACACACAGGAGGGAACAACTGTCCAGGACAGCATAGCAGAGCTTCTCTCCTAGCCCAGTCCCCTCCCAGCAGGCTCCACCCACGTCGGCCACCCCTTCCGTCGCGTCCCCGTGGCCTCCTGCTGGCATTCGGTGTATACATTTTGGAACCCCGCTTCCCCCAGCGCTGGAGGTTTTCCTGGCAGTGGACGCGCTCCCCGAAGTGCATCGGGTGGGTTTCGGCAGGATGCCTATTGGCCGCATCTGTCCCGGCACTGCCACTGGGGACAACTCCCGAGTGCAGAAAACGCCTCCCCCTCCCCCCCAATCCATCACAACTGTCTTCCCACTCCCGGGCTTGGGCACCTCCCGCCAGTGGCCACCGTCTCCAGAGCCACCAGGAGGGGCGGGGTCGGGGCGAGTCTGCCGGGGGCGGGGTGAGTGGCGCCTGCGCGCCAGGGCGGCGCTGGGCGTGGCCGGCCCAGCGGGCCGGGGCGCCTGCGCCGTGCTCCCGGCTTGGCGGGCGTCAGAGGGCGGTCTACGGCTCTACGGCGGCGCGGGAGGCCTAGCGCTTGCCCCTCCCCCTGCCCCACACCCCACCCCGGGCGCCGTCTGGGCGCCCCGAAAGGAGGGGGTCAGGCGGAGGCAGCGGATGGAGCGAGAGGGGGCTTAGATCCCACAGGGCTGTCGGATGCGGCTCTCCCGCTGGCAGGTGTCGGCACTTTTGCTTCCCTCCACGGTGAGGACCAGGTTCTCCTCCCTCTCAGCTGACCTGGGCCGGTCCAACGAACCTGAGCGCAGGTGGTGCACCTGCGCTGGGGCTCAGGTCCCAGCTGGCACGGGGCCTGTCCAGAGACATGCAGAAGCCTGTCTCCCGAGCATGCACGCACTCAGTGCCAGGCTCAGCCGCCGCCAAAGTGACAGAAGAAGAGGCATGTGTAGGGAGGCCCCCCCTGCAACCGACTCCCCACCCCCACCCCGTACCCCGTGCAAGAGCACGGATTCCCAAGTAGAGCCCACTGGCAGGCCACTGAGGCCCGGAGCCACCTGCCATCAGCAGCGTAGTCCTGGGTGTCCCCGCAGCCCTCAGGAGCACCAGGGCCTGGGGCTTGATCGACCAGGCAGCTGCGCCTCGGCGAGAAGGCCTATCTGCTTTGGTTTGGAAATCTGGACAGTATCCCTGCGGCATTGCCCGCTATGGTAGCTTGGAACGGCAATCAATAGGAAAATCATCTGGTTGCGTGGCGTGCTGTGGCAGAGGGAAATGTGCTGAAGATGATGGGTTCTCCCTCTTTTTCCCCCAAAAACGGATCGGTACGACTCGAGTCACTGCCCAGACAACCTATACGTCCGCTTTGGACGGTCACGATGGCCGCTTAGAATATACCCGGTCCATGGAACACCTGGACCTGTAAGCCCACTTGACCGCAGTGCCTGCCTCAAGTGAGCAGAAATGATACCCACGCAAGTGTCTCGCCACCCAATAGGTAAGCAGTTTCGTTGTGCGTCCCGCGGCCCCAGAGCCGAGAGAAATGCTCGTTGCTTGGTACGGTCCCAAAAAGGAGGGCGAGAGGAGAAAGGGCAGGCTCCTTGCTCAGAGTCGTCGGGGTGCTCTGGGGCCCCTCTCGTCCCAGAAAAGAAACGCAGAGAAAGAGAGGTCATTGACAAGGGAGAGGGGAGACTCTGGGCCTGTCCTCTCCGGGAGACAGGCCTCTGCAGGCCTGGCCAGGAGCCCAGGCCGAAGCCCGCAGGCCACCGGTGGGAAAGGCCGGGGTTCCCCTGACAGAAGGTGGAGGTGACGGCGATGGGAGACAGCATGTCTGTGAGCATTGCCGTGGGAGAGACCTGCAGGGCAACGCCGGCCGGCCCTAGCTAGGCCCCCGCTTGAGGAGGCCTCGGGGACTTTGGTTGGCGAGGAAAGCCCCTCTTCAGACGGGTCTGGCAGCCTGGCCCAACCCAGACCCTTGGCCTGGGCCAGGTGAGCTATGGCATGGAGAGGGGGGCTCTCCCAGCAGCCCCAGAGCTGGCCCACGGGTCCCTTCCCCCACAGCCCCTTCTGCAAGGGGCCCTGCCCCTCCCCCTGCCTTAGAACTCAGCCCTCTGCCCCCCAGCAAGTGTCAGCCAGGAACTATTCCTATCCAACAGTGGCCCCTAGCGGTGGAAGTTTGGGCTCTGACTTTGGGCACCGGAGCCGCTCTCTTGTTCCTGGAGCTTCTTCTGTCTCTTGGCTTTTCACCAGACACACAGGAGGGAACAACTGTCCAGGACAGCATAGCAGAGCTTCTCTCCTAGCCCAGTCCCCTCCCAGCAGGCTCCACCCACGTCGGCCACCCCTTCCGTCGCGTCCCCGTGGCCTCCTGCTGGCATTCGGTGTATACATTTTGGAACCCCGCTTCCCCCAGCGCTGGAGGTTTTCCTGGCAGTGGACGCGCTCCCCGAAGTGCATCGGGTGGGTTTCGGCAGGATGCCTATTGGCCGCATCTGTCCGGCACTGCCACTGGGGACAATCCATCACAACTGTCTTCCCACTCCCGGGCTTGGGCACCTCCCGCCAGTGGCCACAGTCTCCAGAGCCACCAGGAGGGGCGGGGTCGGGGCGAGTCTGCCGGGGGCGGGGTGAGTGGCGCCTGCGCGCCAGGGCGGCGCTGGGCGTGGCCGGCCCAGCGGGCCGGGGCGCCTGCGCCGTGCTCCCGGCTTGGCGGGCGTCAGAGGGCGGTCTACGGCTCTACGGCGGCGCGGGAGGCCTAGCGCTTGCCCCTCCCCCTCCCCCACCCCCACCCCGGGCGCCGTCTGGGCGCCCCGAAAGGAGGGGGTCAGGCGGAGGCAGCGGATGGAGCGAGAGGGGGCTTAGATCCCACAGGGCTGTCGGATGCGGCTCTCCCGCTGGCAGGTGTCGGCACTTTTGCTTCCCTCCGCGGTGAGGACCACGTTCTCCTCCCTCTCAGCTGACCTGGGCCGGTCCAACGAACCTGAGCGCAGGTGGTGCACCTGCGCTGGGGCTCAGGTCCCAGCTGGCACGGGGCCTGTCCAGAGACATGCAGAAGCCTGTCTCCCGAGCATGCACGCACCCAGTGCCAGGCTCAGCCGCCGCCAAAGTGACAGAAGAAGAGGCATACGTAGGTAGGCCCCCCCTGCAACCGACTCCCCCCCCCCACCCCGTACCCCGCGCAAGAGCACGGATTCCCAAGTAGAGCCCACTGGCAGGCCACTGAGGCCCGGAGCCACCTGCCATCAGCAGCGTAGTCCTGGGTGTCCCCGCAGCCCTCAGGAGCACCAGGGCCTGGGGCTTGATCGACCAGGCAGCTGCGCCTTTCGGCGAGAAGGCCTATCTGCTTTGGTTTGGAAATCTGGACAGTATCCCTGCGGCATTGCCCGCTATGGTAGCTTGGAACGGCAATCAATAGGAAAATCACCTGGTTGCGTGGCGTGCTGTGGCAGAGGGAAATGTGCTGAAGATGATGGGTTCTCCCTTTTTTTCCCCCAAAAACGGATGGGTACGACTCGAGTCACTGCCCAGACAACCCATACGTCCGCTCTGGACGGTCACGATGGCCGCTTAGAATATACCCGGTCCATGGAACACCTGGACCTGTAAGCCCACTTGACCGCAGTGCCTGCCTCAAGTGAGCAGAAATGATTTCCACGCAAGTGTCTCGCCACCCAATAGGTAAGCAGTTTCGTTGTGCGTCCCGCGGTCCCAGAGCCGAGAGAAACACTCGTTGCTTGGTACGGTCCCAAAAAGGAGGGCGAGAGGAGAAAGGGCAGGCTCCTTGCTCAGAGTCGTCGGGGTGCTCTGGGGACCCTCTCGTCCCAGAAAAGAAACGCAGAGAAAGAGAGGTCATTGACAAGGGAGAGGGAAGACTCTGGGCCTGTCCTCTCCGGGAGACAGGCCTCTGCAGGCCTGGCCGGGAGCCCAGGCCGAAGCCCGCAGGCCACCGGTGGGAAAGGCCGGGGTTCCCCTGACAGAAGGTGGAGGTGACGGCGATGGGAGACAGCATGTCTGTGAGCATTGCCGTGGGAGAGACCTGCAGGGCAAGGCCGGCCGGCCCTAGCTAGGCCCCCGCTTGAGGAGGCCTCGGGGACTTTGGTTGGCGAGGAAAGCCCCTCTTCAGACGGGTCTGGCAGCCTGGCCCAACCCAGACCCTTGGCCTGGGCCAGGTGAGCTATGGCATGGAGAGGGGGGCTCTCCCAGCAGCCCCAGAGCTGGCCCACGGGTCCCTTCCCCCACAGCCCCTTCTGCAAGGGGCCCTGCCCCTCCCCCTGCCTTAGAACTCAGCCCTCTGCCCCCAGCAAGTGTCAGCCAGGAAGTATTCCTATCCAACAGTGGCCCCTAGCGGTGGAAGTTTGGGCTCTGACTTTGGGCACCGGAGCCGCTCTCTTGTTCCCTTGGAGCTTCTTCTGTCTCTTGGCTTTTCACCAGACACACAGGAGGGAACAACTGTCCAGGACAGCATAGCAGAGCTTCTCTCCTAGCCCAGTCCCCTCCCAGCAGGCTCCACCCACGTCGGCCACCCCTTCCGTCGCGTCCCCGTGGCCTCCTGCTGGCATTCGGTGTATACATTTTGGAACCCCGCTTCCCCCAGCGCTGGAGGTTTTCCTGGCAGTGGACGCGCTCCCCGAAGTGCATCGGGTGGGTTTCGGCAGGATGCCTATTGGCCGCATCTGTCCCGGCACTGCCACTGGGGACAACTCCCGAGTGCAGAAAACGCCTCCCCTCCCCCCCAATCCATCACAACTGTCTTCCCACTCCCGGGCTTGGGCACCTCCCGCCAGTGGCCACCGTCTCCAGAGCCACCAGGAGGGGCGGGGTCGGGGCGAGTCTGCCGGGGGCGGGGTGAGTGGCGCCTGCGCGCCAGGGCGGCGCTGGGCGTGGCCGGCCCAGCGGGCCGGGGCGCCTGCGCCGTGCTCCCGGCTTGGCGGGCGTCAGAGGGCGGTCTACGGCTCTACGGCGGCGCGGGAGGCCTAGCGCTTGCCCCTCCCCCTGCCCCACACCCACCCCGGGCGCCGTCTGGGCGCCCCGAAAGGAGGGGGTCAGGCGGAGGCAGCGGATGGAGCGAGAGGGGGCTTAGATCCCACAGGGCTGTCGGATGCGGCTCTCCCGCTGGCAGGTGTCGGCACTTTTGCTTCCCTCCACGGTGAGGACCACGTTCTCCTCCCTCTCAGCTGACCTGGGCCGGTCCAACGAACCTGAGCGCAGGTGGTGCACCTGCGCTGGGGCTCAGGTCCCAGCTGGCACGGGGCCTGTCCAGAGACATGCAGAAGCCTGTCTCCCGAGCATGCACGCACTCAGTGCCAGGCTCAGCCGCCGCCAAAGTGACAGAAGAAGAGGCATGTGTAGGGAGGCCCCCCCTGCAACCGACTCCCCACCCCCACCCCGTACCCCGTGCAAGAGCACGGATTCCCAAGTAGAGCCCACTGGCAGGCCACTGAGGCCCGGAGCCACCTGCCATCAGCAGCGTAGTCCTGGGTGTCCCCGCAGCCCTCAGGAGCACCAGGGCCTGGGGCTTGATCGACCAGGCAGCTGCGCCTCGGCGAGAAGGCCTATCTGCTTTGGTTTGGAAATCTGGACAGTATCCCTGCGGCATTGCCCGCTATGGTAGCTTGGAACGGCAATCAATAGGAAAATCATCTGGTTGCGTGGCGTGCTGTGGCAGAGGGAAATGTGCTGAAGATGATGGGTTCTCCTCTTTTTCCCCCAAAAACGGATGGGTACGACTCGAGTCACTGCCCAGACAACCTATACGTCCGCTTTGGACGGTCACGATGGCCGCTTAGAATATACCCGGTCCATGGAACACCTGGACCTGTAAGCCCACTTGACCGCAGTGCCTGCCTCAAGTGAGCAGAAATGATTTCCACGCAAGTGTCTCGCCACCCAATAGGTAAGCAGTTTCGTTGTGCGTCCCGCGGTCCCAGAGCCGAGAGAAACGCTCGTTGCTTGGTACGGTCCCAAAAAGGAGGGCGAGAGGAGAAAGGGCAGGCTCCTTGCTCAGAGTCGTCGGGGTGCTCTGGGGCCCCTCTCGTCCCAGAAAAGAAACGCAGAGAAAGAGAGGTCATTGACAAGGGAGAGGGAAGACTCTGGGCCTGTCCTCTCCGGGAGACAGGCCTCTGCAGGCCTGGCCGGGAGCCCAGGCCGAAGCCCGCAGGCCACCGGTGGGAAAGGCCGGGGTTCCCCTGACAGAAGGTGGAGGTGACGGCGATGGGAGACAGCATGTCTGTGAGCATTGCCGTGGGAGAGACCTGCAGGGCAAGGCCGGCCGGCCCTAGCTAGGCCCCCGCTTGAGGAGGCCTCGGGGACTTTGTTGGCGAGGAAAGCCCCTCTTCAGACGGGTCTGGCAGCCTGGCCCAACCCAGACCCTTGGCCTGGGCCAGGTGAGCTATGGCATGGAGAGGGGGGCTCTCCCAGCAGCCCCAGAGCTGGCCCACGGGTCCCTTCCCCCACAGCCCCTTCTGCAAGGGGCCCTGCCCCTCCCCCTGCCTTAGAACTCAGCCCTCTGCCCCCCAGCAAGTGTCAGCCAGGAACTATTCCTATCCAACAGTGGCCCCTAGCGGTGGAAGTTTGGGCTCTGACTTTGGGCACCGGAGCCGCTCTCTTGTTCCTGGAGCTTCTTCTGTCTCTTGGCTTTTCACCAGACACACAGGAGGGAACAACTGTCCAGGACAGCATAGCAGAGCTTCTCTCCTAGCCCAGTCCCCTCCCAGCAGGCTCCACCCACGTCGGCCACCCTTCCGTCGCGTCCCCGTGGCCTCCTGCTGGCATTCGGTGTATACATTTTGGAACCCCGCTTCCCCCAGCGCTGGAGGTTTTCCTGGCAGTGGACGCGCTCCCCGAAGTGCATCGGGTGGGTTTCGGCAGGATGCCTATTGGCCGCATCTGTCCCGGCACTGCCACTGGGGACAACTCCCGAGTGCAGAAAACGCCTCCCCTCCCCCCCAATCCATCACAACTGTCTTCCCACTCCCGGGCTTGGGCACCTCCCGCCAGTGGCCACCGTCTCCAGAGCCACCAGGAGGGGCGGGGTCGGGGCGAGTCTGCCGGGGGCGGGGTCGGGGCGAGTCTGCCGGGGGCGGGGTGAGTGGCGCCTGCGCGCCAGGGCGGCGCTGGGCGTGGCCGGCCCAGCGGGCCGGGGCGCCTGCGCCGTGCTCCCGGCTTGGCGGGCGTCAGAGGGCGGTCTACGGCTCTACGGCGGCGCGGGAGGCCTAGCGCTTGCCCCTCCCCCTCCCCCACCCCCACCCCGGGCGCCGTCTGGGCGCCCCGAAAGGAGGGGGTCAGGCGGAGGCAGCGGATGGAGCGAGAGGGGGCTTAGATCCCACAGGGCTGTCGGATGCGGCTCTCCCGCTGGCAGGTGTCGGCACTTTTGCTTCCCTCCACGGTGAGGACCACGTTCTCCTCCCTCTCAGCTGACCTGGGCCGGTCCAACGAACCTGAGCGCAGGTGGTGCACCTGCGCTGGGGCTCAGGTCCCAGCTGGCACGGGGCCTGTCCAGAGACATGCAGAAGCCTGTCTCCCGAGCATGCACGCACTCAGTGCCAGGCTCAGCCGCCGCCAAAGTGACAGAAGAAGAGGCATGTGTAGGGAGGCCCCCCCTGCAACCGACTCCCCACCCCCACCCCGTACCCCGTGCAAGAGCACGGATTCCCAAGTAGAGCCCACTGGCAGGCCACTGAGGCCCGGAGCCACCTGCCATCAGCAGCGTAGTCCTGGGTGTCCCCGCAGCCCTCAGGAGCACCAGGGCCTGGGGCTTGATCGACCAGGCAGCTGCGCCTCGGCGAGAAGGCCTATCTGCTTTGGTTTGGAAATCTGGACAGTATCCCTGCGGCATTGCCCGCTATGGTAGCTTGGAACGGCAATCAATAGGAAAATCATCTGGTTGCGTGGCGTGCTGTGGCAGAGGGAAATGTGCTGAAGATGATGGGTTCTCCCTCTTTTTCCCCCAAAAACGGATCGGTACGACTCGAGTCACTGCCCAGACAACCTATACGTCCGCTTTGGACGGTCACGATGGCCGCTTAGAATATACCCGGTCCATGGAACACCTGGACCTGTAAGCCCACTTGACCGCAGTGCCTGCCTCAAGTGAGCAGAAATGATACCCACGCAAGTGTCTCGCCACCCAATAGGTAAGCAGTTTCGTTGTGCGTCCCGCGGCCCCAGAGCCGAGAGAAATGCTCGTTGCTTGGTACGGTCCCAAAAAGGAGGGCGAGAGGAGAAAGGGCAGGCTCCTTGCTCAGAGTCGTCGGGGTGCTCTGGGGCCCCTCTCGTCCCAGAAAAGAAACGCAGAGAAAGAGAGGTCATTGACAAGGGAGAGGGGAGACTCTGGGCCTGTCCTCTCCGGGAGACAGGCCTCTGCAGGCCTGGCCAGGAGCCCAGGCCGAAGCCCGCAGGCCACCGGTGGGAAAGGCCGGGGTTCCCCTGACAGAAGGTGGAGGTGACGGCGATGGGAGACAGCATGTCTGTGAGCATTGCCGTGGGAGAGACCTGCAGGGCAAGGCCGGCCGGCCCTAGCTAGGCCCCCGCTTGAGGAGGCCTCGGGGACTTTGGTTGGCGAGGAAAGCCCCTCTTCAGACGGGTCTGGCAGCCTGGCCCAACCCAGACCCTTGGCCTGGGCCAGGTGAGCTATGGCATGGAGAGGGGGGCTCTCCCAGCAGCCCCAGAGCTGGCCCACGGGTCCCTTCCCCCACAGCCCCTTCTGCAAGGGGCCCTGCCCCTCCCCCTGCCTTAGAACTCAGCCCTCTGCCCCCCAGCAAGTGTCAGCCAGGAACTATTCCTATCCAACAGTGGCCCCTAGCGGTGGAAGTTTGGGCTCTGACTTTGGGCACCGGAGCCGCTCTCTTGTTCCTGGAGCTTCTTCTGTCTCTTGGCTTTTCACCAGACACACAGGAGGGAACAACTGTCCAGGACAGCATAGCAGAGCTTCTCTCCTAGCCCAGTCCCCTCCCAGCAGGCTCCACCCACGTCGGCCACCCCTTCCGTCGCGTCCCCGTGGCCTCCTGCTGGCATTCGGTGTATACATTTTGGAACCCCGCTTCCCCCAGCGCTGGAGGTTTTCCTGGCAGTGGACGCGCTCCCCGAAGTGCATCGGGTGGGTTTCGGCAGGATGCCTATTGGCCGCATCTGTCCCGGCACTGCCACTGGGGACAACTCCCGAGTGCAGAAAACGCCTCCCCTCCCCCCCAATCCATCACAACTGTCTTCCCACTCCCGGGCTTGGGCACATCCCGCCAGTGGCCACCGTCTCCAGAGCCACCAGGAGGGGCGGGGTCGGGGCGAGTCTGCCGGGGGCGGGGTGAGTGGCGCCTGCGCGCCAGGGCGGCGCTGGGCGTGGCCGGCCCAGCGGGCCGGGGCGCCTGCGCCGTGCTCCCGGCTTGGCGGGCGTCAGAGGGCGGTCTACGGCTCTACGGCGGCGCGGGAGGCCTAGCGCTTGCCCCTCCCCCTGCCCCACACCCACCCCGGGCGCCGTCTGGCGCCCCGAAAGGAGGGGGTCAGGCGGAGGCAGCGGATGGAGCGAGAGGGGGCTTAGATCCCACAGGGCTGTCGGATGCGGCTCTCCCGCTGGCAGGTGTCGGCACTTTTGCTTCCCTCCACGGTGAGGACCAGGTTCTCCTCCCTCTCAGCTGACCTGGGCCGGTCCAACGAACCTGAGCGCAGGTGGTGCACCTGCGCTGGGGCTCAGGTCCCAGCTGGCACGGGGCCTGTCCAGAGACATGCAGAAGCCTGTCTCCCGAGCATGCACGCACTCAGTGCCAGGCTCAGCCGCCGCCAAAGTGACAGAAGAAGAGGCATACGTAGGGAGGCCCCCCCTGCAACCGACTCCCCCCCCACCCCGTACCCCGTGCAAGAGCACGGATTCCCAAGTAGAGCCCACTGGCAGGCCACTGAGGCCCGGAGCCACCTGCCATCAGCAGCGTAGTCCTGGGTGTCCCCGCAGCCCTCAGGAGCACCAGGGCCTGGGGCTTGATCGACCAGGCAGCGGCGCCTCGGCGAGAAGGCCTTTCTGCTTTGGTTTGGAAATCTGGACAGTATCCCTGCGGCATTGCCCGCTATGGTAGCTTGGAACGGCAATCAATAGGAAAATCACCTGGTTGCGTGGCGTGCGGCGGCAGAGGGAAATGTGCTGAAGATGATGGGTTCTCCCTTTTTTTCCCCCAAAAACGGATGGGTACGACTCGAGTCACTGCCCAGACAACCCATACGTCCGCTCTGGACGGTCACGATGGCCGCTTAGAATATACCCGGTCCATGGAACACCTGGACCTGTAAGCCCACTTGACCGCAGTGCCTGCCTCAAGTGAGCAGAAATGATTTCCACGCAAGTGTCTCGCCACCCAATAGGTAAGCAGTTTCGTTGTGCGTCCCGCGGTCCAGAGCCGAGAGAAACGCTCGTTGCTTGGTACGGTCCCAAAAAGGAGGGCGAGAGGAGAAAGGGCAGGCTCCTTGCTCAGAGTCGTCGGGGTGCTCTGGGGCCCCTCTCGTCCCAGAAAAGAAACGCAGAGAAAGAGAGGTCATTGACAAGGGAGAGGGAAGACTCTGGGCCTGTCCTCTCCGGGAGACAGGCCTCTGCAGGCCTGGCCGGGAGCCCAGGCCGAAGCCCGCAGGCCACCGGTGGGAAAGGCCGGGGTTCCCCTGACAGAAGGTGGAGGTGACGGCGATGGGAGACAGCATGTCTGTGAGCATTGCCGTGGGAGAGACCTGCAGGGCAAGGCCGGCCGGCCCTAGCTAGGCCCCCGCTTGAGGAGGCCTCGGGGACTTTGGTTGGCGAGGAAAGCCCCTCTTCAGACGGGTCTGGCAGCCTGGCCCAACCCAGACCCTTGGCCTGGGCCAGGTGAGCTATGGCATGGAGAGGGGGGCTCTCCCAGCAGCCCCAGAGCTGGCCCACGGGTCCCTTCCCCCACAGCCCCTTCTGCAAGGGGCCCTGCCCCTCCCCCTGCCTTAGAACTCAGCCCTCTGCCCCCCAGCAAGTGTCAGCCAGGAAGTATTCCTATCCAACAGTGGCCCCTAGCGGTGGAAGTTTGGGCTCTGACTTTGGGCACCGGAGCCGCTCTCTTGTTCCTGGAGCTTCTTCTGTCTCTTGGCTTTTCACCAGACACACAGGAGGGAACAACTGTCCAGGACAGCATAGCAGAGCTTCTCTCCTAGCCCAGTCCCCTCCCAGCAGGCTCCACCCACGTCGGCCACCCCTTCCGTCGCGTCCCCGTGGCCTCCTGCTGGCATTCGGTGTATACATTTTGGAACCCCGCTTCCCCCAGCGCTGGAGGTTTTCCTGGCAGTGGACGCGCTCCCCGAAGTGCATCGGGTGGGTTTCGGCAGGATGCCTATTGGCCGCATCTGTCCCGGCACTGCCACTGGGGACAACTCCCGAGTGCAGAAAACGCCTCCCCTCCCCCCCAATCCATCACAACTGTCTTCCCACTCCCGGGCTTGGGCACCTCCGCCAGTGGCCACCGTCTCCAGAGCCACCAGGAGGGGCGGGGTCGGGGCGAGTCTGCCGGGGGCGGGGTGAGTGGCGCCTGCGCGCCAGGGCGGCGCTGGGCGTGGCCGGCCCAGCGGGCCGGGGCGCCTGCGCCGTGCTCCCGGCTTGGCGGGCGTCAGAGGGCGGTCTACGGCTCTACGGCGGCGCGGGAGGCCTAGCGCTTGCCCCTCCCCCTGCCCCACACCCACCCCGGGCGCCGTCTGGGCGCCCCGAAAGGAGGGGGTCAGGCGGAGGCAGCGGATGGAGCGAGAGGGGGCTTAGATCCCACAGGGCTGTCGGATGCGGCTCTCCCGCTGGCAGGTGTCGGCACTTTTGCTTCCCTCCACGGTGAGGACCAGGTTCTCCTCCCTCTCAGCTGACCTGGGCCGGTCCAACGAACCTGAGCGCAGGTGGTGCACCTGCGCTGGGGCTCAGGTCCCAGCTGGCACGGGGCCTGTCCAGAGACATGCAGAAGCCTGTCTCCCGAGCATGCACGCACTCAGTGCCAGGCTCAGCCGCCGCCAAAGTGACAGAAGAAGAGGCATGTGTAGGGAGGCCCCCCCTGCAACCGACTCCCCACCCCCACCCCGTACCCCGCGCAAGAGCACGGATTCCCAAGTAGAGCCCACTGGCAGGCCACTGAGGCCCGGAGCCACCTGCCATCAGCAGCGTAGTCCTGGGTGTCCCCGCAGCCCTCAGGAGCACCAGGGCCTGGGGCTTGATCGACCAGGCAGCTGCGCCTCGGCGAGAAGGCCTATCTGCTTTGGTTTGGAAATCTGGACAGTATCCCTGCGGCATTGCCCGCTATGGTAGCTTGGAACGGCAATCAATAGGAAAATCATCTGGTTGCGTGGCGTGCTGTGGCAGAGGGAAATGTGCTGAAGATGATGGGTTCTCCCTCTTTTTCCCCCAAAAACGGATGGGTACGACTCGAGTCACTGCCCAGACAACCTATACGTCCGCTTTGGACGGTCACGATGGCCGCTTAGAATATACCCGGTCCATGGAACACCTGGACCTGTAAGCCCACTTGACCGCAGTGCCTGCCTCAAGTGAGCAGAAATGATTTCCACGCAAGTGTCTCGCCACCCAATAGGTAAGCAGTTTCATTGTGCGTCCGCGGTCCCAGAGCCGAGAGAAACGCTCGTTGCTTGGTACGGTCCCAAAAAGGAGGGCGAGAGGAGAAAGGGCAGGCTCCTTGCTCAGAGTCGTCGGGGTGCTCTGGGGCCCCTCTCGTCCCAGAAAAGAAACGCAGAGAAAGAGAGGTCATTGACAAGGGAGAGGGAAGACTCTGGGCCTGTCCTCTCCGGGAGACAGGCCTCTGCAGGCCTGGCCGGGAGCCCAGGCCGAAGCCCGCAGGCCACCGGTGGGAAAGGCCGGGGTTCCCCTGACAGAAGGTGGAGGTGACGGCGATGGGAGACAGCATGTCTGTGAGCATTGCCGTGGGAGAGACCTGCAGGGCAAGGCCGGCCGGCCCTAGCTAGGCCCCCGCTTGAGGAGGCCTCGGGGACTTTGGTTGGCGAGGAAAGCCCCTCTTCAGACGGGTCTGGCAGCCTGGCCCAACCCAGACCCTTGGCCTGGGCCAGGTGAGCTATGGCATGGAGAGGGGGGCTCTCCCAGCAGCCCCAGAGCTGGCCCACGGGTCCCTTCCCCCACAGCCCCTTCTGCAAGGGGCCCTGCCCCTCCCCCTGCCTTAGAACTCAGCCCTCTGCCCCCCAGCAAGTGTCAGCCAGGAACTATTCCTATCCAACAGTGGCCCCTAGCGGTGGAAGTTTGGGCTCTGACTTTGGGCACCGGAGCCGCTCTCTTGTTCCTGGAGCTTCTTCTGTCTCTTGGCTTTTCACCAGACACACAGGAGGGAACAACTGTCCAGGACAGCATAGCAGAGCTTCTCTCCTAGCCCAGTCCCCTCCCAGCAGGCTCCACCCACGTCGGCCACCCCTTCCGTCGCGTCCCCGTGGCCTCCTGCTGGCATTCGGTGTATACATTTTGGAACCCCGCTTCCCCCAGCGCTGGAGGTTTTCCTGGCAGTGGACGCGCTCCCCGAAGTGCATCGGGTGGGTTTCGGCAGGATGCCTATTGGCCGCATCTGTCCCGGCACTGCCACTGGGGACAACTCCCGAGTGCAGAAAACGCCTCCCCTCCCCCCCAATCCATCACAACTGTCTTCCCACTCCCGGGCTTGGGCACCTCCCGCCAGTGGCCACCGTCTCCAGAGCCACCAGGAGGGGCGGGGTCGGGGCGAGTCTGCCGGGGGCGGGGTGAGTGGCGCCTGCGCGCCAGGGCGGCGCTGGCGTGGCCGGCCCAGCGGGCCGGGGCGCCTGCGCCGTGCTCCCGGCTTGGCGGGCGTCAGAGGGCGGTCTACGGCTCTACGGCGGCGCGGGAGGCCTAGCGCTTGCCCCTCCCCCTCCCCCACCCCCACCCCGGGCGCCGTCTGGGCGCCCCGAAAGGAGGGGGTCAGGCGGAGGCAGCGGATGGAGCGAGAGGGGGCTTAGATCCCACAGGGCTGTCGGATGCGGCTCTCCCGCTGGCAGGTGTCGGCACTTTTGCTTCCCTCCACGGTGAGGACCACGTTCTCCTCCCTCTCAGCTGACCTGGGCCGGTCCAACGAACCTGAGCGCAGGTGGTGCACCTGCGCTGGGGCTCAGGTCCCAGCTGGCACGGGCCTGTCCAGAGACATGCAGAAGCCTGTCTCCCGAGCATGCACGCACTCAGTGCCAGGCTCAGCCGCCGCCAAAGTGACAGAAGAAGAGGCATGTGTAGGGAGGCCCCCCCCTGCAACCGACTCCCCACCCCCACCCCGTACCCCGTGCAAGAGCACGGATTCCCAAGTAGAGCCCACTGGCAGGCCACTGAGGCCCGGAGCCACCTGCCATCAGCAGCGTAGTCCTGGGTGTCCCCGCAGCCCTCAGGAGCACCAGGGCCTGGGGCTTGATCGACCAGGCAGCTGCGCCTCGGCGAGAAGGCCTATCTGCTTTGGTTTGGAAATCTGGACAGTATCCCTGCGGCATTGCCCGCTATGGTAGCTTGGAACGGCAATCAATAGGAAAATCATCTGGTTGCGTGGCGTGCTGTGGCAGAGGGAAATGTGCTGAAGATGATGGGTTCTCCCTCTTTTTCCCCCAAAAACGGATCGGTACGACTCGAGTCACTGCCCAGACAACCTATACGTCCGCTTTGGACGGTCACGATGGCCGCTTAGAATATACCCGGTCCATGGAACACCTGGACCTGTAAGCCCACTTGACCGCAGTGCCTGCCTCAAGTGAGCAGAAATGATACCCACGCAAGTGTCTCGCCACCCAATAGGTAAGCAGTTTCGTTGTGCGTCCCGCGGCCCCAGAGCCGCGAGAAATGCTCGTTGCTTGGTACGGTCCCAAAAAGGAGGGCGAGAGGAGAAAGGGCAGGCTCCTTGCTCAGAGTCGTCGGGGTGCTCTGGGGCCCCTCTCGTCCCAGAAAAGAAACGCAGAGAAAGAGAGGTCATTGACAAGGGAGAGGGGAGACTCTGGGCCTGTCCTCTCCGGGAGACAGGCCTCTGCAGGCCTGGCCAGGAGCCCAGGCCGAAGCCCGCAGGCCACCGGTGGGAAAGGCCGGGGTTCCCCTGACAGAAGGTGGAGGTGACGGCGATGGGAGACAGCATGTCTGTGAGCATTGCCGTGGGAGAGACCTGCAGGGCAACGCCGGCCGGCCCTAGCTAGGCCCCCGCTTGAGGAGGCCTCGGGGACTTTGGTTGGCGAGGAAAGCCCCTCTTCAGACGGGTCTGGCAGCCTGGCCCAACCCAGACCCTTGGCCTGGGCCAGGTGAGCTATGGCATGGAGAGGGGGGCTCTCCCAGCAGCCCCAGAGCTGGCCCACGGGTCCCTTCCCCCACAGCCCCTTCTGCAAGGGGCCCTGCCCCTCCCCCTGCCTTAGAACTCAGCCCTCTGCCCCCCAGCAAGTGTCAGCCAGGAACTATTCCTATCCAACAGTGGCCCCTAGCGGTGGAAGTTTGGGCTCTGACTTTGGGCACCGGAGCCGCTCTCTTGTTCCTGGAGCTTCTTCTGTCTCTTGGCTTTTCACCAGACACACAGGAGGGAACAACTGTCCAGGACAGCATAGCAGAGCTTCTCTCCTAGCCCAGTCCCCTCCCAGCAGGCTCCACCCACGTCGGCCACCCCTTCCGTCGCGTCCCCGTGGCCTCCTGCTGGCATTCGGTGTATACATTTTGGAACCCCGCTTCCCCAGCGCTGGAGGTTTTCCTGGCAGTGGACGCGCTCCCCGAAGTGCATCGGGTGGGTTTCGGCAGGATGCCTATTGGCCGCATCTGTCCCGGCACTGCCACTGGGGACAATCCATCACAACTGTCTTCCCACTCCCGGGCTTGGGCACCTCCCGCCAGTGGCCACCGTCTCCAGAGCCACCAGGAGGGGCGGGGTCGGGCGAGTCTGCCGGGGGCGGGGTGAGTGGCGCCTGCGCGCCAGGGCGGCGCTGGGCGTGGCCGGCCCAGCGGGCCGGGGCGCCTGCGCCGTGCTCCCGGCTTGGCGGGCGTCAGAGGGCGGTCTACGGCTCTACGGCGGCGCGGGAGGCCTAGCGCTTGCCCCTCCCCATCCCCCACCCCCACCCCGGGCGCCGTCTGGGCGCCCCGAAAGGAGGGGGTCAGGCGGAGGCAGCGGATGGAGCGAGAGGGGGCTTAGATCCCACAGGGCTGTCGGATGCGGCTCTCCCGCTGGCAGGTGTCGGCACTTTTGCTTCCCTCCGCGGTGAGGACCACGTTCTCCTCCCTCTCAGCTGACCTGGGCCGGTCCAACGAACCTGAGCGCAGGTGGTGCACCTGCGCTGGGGCTCAGGTCCCAGCTGGCACGGGGCCTGTCCAGAGACATGCAGAAGCCTGTCTCCCGAGCATGCACGCACCCAGTGCCAGGCTCAGCCGCCGCCAAAGTGACAGAAGAAGAGGCATACGTAGGTAGGCCCCCCCTGCAACCGACTCCCCCCCCCCACCCCGTACCCCGCGCAAGAGCACGGATTCCCAAGTAGAGCCCACTGGCAGGCCACTGAGGCCCGGAGCCACCTGCCATCAGCAGCGTAGTCCTGGGTGTCCCCGCAGCCCTCAGGAGCACCAGGGCCTGGGGCTTGATCGACCAGGCAGCTGCGCCTCGGCGAGAAGGCCTATCTGCTTTGGTTTGGAAATCTGGACAGTATCCCTGCGGCATTGCCCGCTATGGTAGCTTGGAACGGCAATCAATAGGAAAATCACCTGGTTGCGTGGCGTGCTGTGGCAGAGGGAAATGTGCTGAAGATGATGGGTTCTCCCTTTTTTTCCCCCAAAAACGGATGGGTACGACTCGAGTCACTGCCCAGACAACCCATACGTCCGCTCTGGACGGTCACGATGGCCGCTTAGAATATACCCGGTCCATGGAACACCTGGACCTGTAAGCCCACTTGACCGCAGTGCCTGCCTCAAGTGAGCAGAAATGATTTCCACGCAAGTGTCTCGCCGACCCAATAGGTAAGCAGTTTCGTTGTGCGTCCCGCGGTCCCAGAGCCGAGAGAAACACTCGTTGCTTGGTACGGTCCCAAAAAGGAGGGCGAGAGGAGAAAGGGCAGGCTCCTTGCTCAGAGTCGTCGGGGTGCTCTGGGGCCCCTCTCGTCCCAGAAAAGAAACGCAGAGAAAGAGAGGTCATTGACAAGGGAGAGGGAAGACTCTGGGCCTGTCCTCTCCGGGAGACAGGCCTCTGCAGGCCTGGCCGGGAGCCCAGGCCGAAGCCCGCAGGCCACCGGTGGGAAAGGCCGGGGTTCCCCTGACAGAAGGTGGAGGTGACGGCGATGGGAGACAGCATGTCTGTGAGCATTGCCGTGGGAGAGACCTGCAGGGCAAGGCCGGCCGGCCCTAGCTAGGCCCCCGCTTGAGGAGGCCTCGGGGACTTTGGTTGGCGAGGAAAGCCCCTCTTCAGACGGGTCTGGCAGCCTGGCCCAACCCAGACCCTTGGCCTGGGCCAGGTGAGCTATGGCATGGAGAGGGGGGCTCTCCCAGCAGCCCCAGAGCTGGCCCACGGGTCCCTTCCCCCACAGCCCCTTCTGCAAGGGGCCCTGCCCCTCCCCCCTGCCTTAGAACTCAGCCCTCTGCCCCCCAGCAAGTGTCAGCCAGGAACTATTCCTATCCAACAGTGGCCCCTAGCGGTGGAAGTTTGGGCTCTGACTTTGGGCACCGGAGCCGCTCTCTTGTTCCTGGAGCTTCTTCTGTCTCTTGGCTTTTCACCAGACACACAGGAGGGAACAACTGTCCAGGACAGCATAGCAGAGCTTCTCTCCTAGCCCAGTCCCCTCCCAGCAGGCTCCACCCACGTCGGCCACCCCTTCCGTCGCGTCCCCGTGGCCTCCTGCTGGCATTCGGTGTATACATTTTGGAACCCCGCTTCCCCCAGCGCTGGAGGTTTTCCTGGCAGTGGACGCGCTCCCCGAAGTGCATCGGGTGGGTTTCGGCAGGATGCCTATTGGCCGCATCTGTCCCGGCACTGCCACTGGGGACAACTCCCGAGTGCAGAAAACGCCTCCCCTCCCCCCAATCCATCACAACTGTCTTCCCACTCCCGGGCTTGGGCACATCCCGCCAGTGGCCACCGTCTCCAGAGCCACCAGGAGGGGCGGGGTCGGGGCGAGTCTGCCGGGGGCGGGGTGAGTGGCGCCTGCGCGCCAGGGCGGCGCTGGGCGTGGCCGGCCCAGCGGGCCGGGGCGCCTGCGCCGTGCTCCCGGCTTGGCGGGCGTCAGAGGGCGGTCTACGGCTCTACGGCGGCGCGGGAGGCCTAGCGCTTGCCCCTCCCCCTGCCCCACACCCACCCCGGGCGCCGTCTGGGCGCCCCGAAAGGAGGGGGTCAGGCGGAGGCAGCGGATGGAGCGAGAGGGGGCTTAGATCCCACAGGGCTGTCGGATGCGGCTCTCCCGCTGGCAGGTGTCGGCACTTTTGCTTCCCTCCACGGTGAGGACCAGGTTCTCCTCCCTCTCAGCTGACCTGGGCCGGTCCAACGAACCTGAGCGCAGGTGGTGCACCTGCGCTGGGGCTCAGGTCCCAGCTGGCACGGGGCCTGTCCAGAGACATGCAGAAGCCTGTCTCCCGAGCATGCACGCACTCAGTGCCAGGCTCAGCCGCCGCCAAAGTGACAGAAGAAGAGGCATACGTAGGGAGGCCCCCCCTGCAACCGACTCCCCCCCCACCCCGTACCCCGTGCAAGAGCACGGATTCCCAAGTAGAGCCCACTGGCAGGCCACTGAGGCCCGGAGCCACCTGCCATCAGCAGCGTAGTCCTGGGTGTCCCCGCAGCCCTCAGGAGCACCAGGGCCTGGGGCTTGATCGACCAGGCAGCGGCGCCTCGGCGAGAAGGCCTTTGTGCTTTGGTTTGGAAATCTGGACAGTATCCCTGCGGCATTGCCCGCTATGGTAGCTTGGAACGGCAATCAATAGGAAAATCACCTGGTTGCGTGGCGTGCTGTGGCAGAGGGAAATGTGCTGAAGATGATGGGTTCTCCCTTTTTTTCCCCCAAAAACGGATGGGTACGACTCGAGTCACTGCCCAGACAACCCATACGTCCGCTCTGGACGGTCACGATGGCCGCTTAGAATATACCCGGTCCATGGAACACCTGGACCTGTAAGCCCACTTGACCGCAGTGCCTGCCTCAAGTGAGCAGAAATGATTTCCACGCAAGTGTCTCGCCACCCAATAGGTAAGCAGTTTCGTTGTGCGTCCCGCGGTCCCAGAGCCGAGAGAAACGCTCGTTGCTTGGTACGGTCCCAAAAAGGAGGGCGAGAGGAGAAAGGGCAGGCTCCTTGCTCAGAGTCGTCGGGGTGCTCTGGGGCCCCTCTCGTCCCAGAAAAGAAACGCAGAGAAAGAGAGGTCATTGACAAGGGAGAGGGAAGACTCTGGGCCTGTCCTCTCCGGGAGACAGGCCTCTGCAGGCCTGGCCGGGAGCCCAGGCCGAAGCCCGCAGGGCCACCGGTGGGAAAGGCCGGGGTTCCCCTGACAGAAGGTGGAGGTGACGGCGATGGGAGACAGCATGTCTGTGAGCATTGCCGTGGGAGAGACCTGCAGGGCAAGGCCGGCCGGCCCTAGCTAGGCCCCCGCTTGAGGAGGCCTCGGGGACTTTGGTTGGCGAGGAAAGCCCCTCTTCAGACGGGTCTGGCAGCCTGGCCCAACCCAGACCCTTGGCCTGGGCCAGGTGAGCTATGGCATGGAGAGGGGGGCTCTCCCAGCAGCCCCAGAGCTGGCCCACGGGTCCCTTCCCCCACAGCCCCTTCTGCAAGGGGCCCTGCCCCTCCCCCTGCCTTAGAACTCAGCCCCTCTGCCCCCCAGCAAGTGTCAGCCAGGAACTATTCCTATCCAACAGTGGCCCCTAGCGGTGGAAGTTTGGGCTCTGACTTTGGGCACCGGAGCCGCTCTCTTGTTCCTGGAGCTTCTTCTGTCTCTTGGCTTTTCACCAGACACACAGGAGGGAACAACTGTCCAGGACAGCATAGCAGAGCTTCTCTCCTAGCCCAGTCCCCTCCCAGCAGGCTCCACCCACGTCGGCCACCCCTTCCGTCGCGTCCCCGTGGCCTCCTGCTGGCATTCGGTGTATACATTTTGGAACCCCGCTTCCCCCAGCGCTGGAGGTTTTCCTGGCAGTGGACGCGCTCCCCGAAGTGCATCGGGTGGGTTTCGGCAGGATGCCTATTGGCCGCATCTGTCCCGGCACTGCCACTGGGGACAACTCCCGAGTGCAGAAAACGCCTCCCCTCCCCCCCAATCCATCACAACTGTCTTCCCACTCCCGGGCTTGGGCACCTCCCGCCAGTGGCCACCGTCTCCAGAGCCACCAGGAGGGGCGGGGTCGGGGCGAGTCTGCCGGGGGCGGGGTGAGTGGCGCCTGCGCGCCAGGGCGGCGCTGGGCGTGGCCGGCCCAGCGGGCCGGGGCGCCTGCGCCGTGCTCCCGGCTTGGCGGGCGTCAGAGGGCGGTCTACGGCTCTACGGCGGCGCGGGAGGCCTAGCGCTTGCCCCTCCCCCTGCCCCACACCCACCCCGGGCGCCGTCTGGGCGCCCCGAAAGGAGGGGGTCAGGCGGAGGCAGCGGATGGAGCGAGAGGGGGCTTAGATCCCACAGGGCTGTCGGATGCGGCTCTCCCGCTGGCAGGTGTCGGCACTTTTGCTTCCCTCCACGGTGAGGACCAGGTTCTCCTCCCTCTCAGCTGACCTGGGCCGGTCCAACGAACCTGAGCGCAGGTGGTGCACCTGCGCTGGGGCTCAGGTCCAGCTGGCACGGGGCCTGTCCAGAGACATGCAGAAGCCTGTCTCCCGAGCATGCACGCACTCAGTGCCAGGCTCAGCCGCCGCCAAAGTGACAGAAGAAGAGGCATGTGTAGGGAGGCCCCCCCTGCAACCGACTCCCCACCCCCACCCCGTACCCCCGCGCAAGAGCACGGATTCCCAAGTAGAGCCCACTGGCAGGCCACTGAGGCCCGGAGCCACCTGCCATCAGCAGCGTAGTCCTGGGTGTCCCCGCAGCCCTCAGGAGCACCAGGGCCTGGGGCTTGATCGACCAGGCAGCTGCGCCTCGGCGAGAAGGCCTATCTGCTTTGGTTTGGAAATCTGGACAGTATCCCTGCGGCATTGCCCGCTATGGTAGCTTGGAACGGCAATCAATAGGAAAATCATCTGGTTGCGTGGCGTGCTGTGGCAGAGGGAAATGTGCTGAAGATGATGGGTTCTCCCTCTTTTTCCCCCAAAAACGGATGGGTACGACTCGAGTCACTGCCCAGACAACCTATACGTCCGCTTTGGACGGTCACGATGGCCGCTTAGAATATACCCGGTCCATGGAACACCTGGACCTGTAAGCCCACTTGACCGCAGTGCCTGCCTCAAGTGAGCAGAAATGATTTCCACGCAAGTGTCTCGCCACCCAATAGGTAAGCAGTTTCATTGTGCGTCCCGCGGTCCCAGAGCCGAGAGAAACGCTCGTTGCTTGGTACGGTCCCAAAAAGGAGGGCGAGAGGAGAAAGGGCAGGCTCCTTGCTCAGAGTCGTCGGGGTGCTCTGGGGCCCCTCTCGTCCCAGAAAAGAAACGCAGAGAAAGAGAGGTCATTGACAAGGGAGAGGGAAGACTCTGGGCCTGTCCTCTCCGGGAGACAGGCCTCTGCAGGCCTGGCCGGGAGCCCAGGCCGAAGCCCGCAGGCCACCGGTGGGAAAGGCCGGGGTTCCCCTGACAGAAGGTGGAGGTGACGGCGATGGGAGACAGCATGTCTGTGAGCATTGCCGTGGGAGAGACCTGCAGGGCAAGGCCGGCCGGCCCTAGCTAGGCCCCCGCTTGAGGAGGCCTCGGGGACTTTGGTTGGCGAGGAAAGCCCCTCTTCAGACGGGTCTGGCAGCCTGGCCCAACCCAGACCCTTGGCCTGGGCCAGGTGAGCTATGGCATGGAGAGGGGGGCTCTCCCAGCAGCCCCAGAGCTGGCCCACGGGTCCCTTCCCCCACAGCCCCTTCTGCAAGGGGCCCTGCCCCTCCCCCTGCCTTAGAACTCAGCCCTCTGCCCCCCAGCAAGTGTCAGCCAGGAAGTATTCCTATCCAACAGTGGCCCCTAGCGGTGGAAGTTTGGGCTCTGACTTTGGGCACCGGAGCCGCTCTCTTGTTCCTGGAGCTTCTTCTGTCTCTTGGCTTTTCACCAGACACACAGGAGGGAACAACTGTCCAGGACAGCATAGCAGAGCTTCTCTCCTAGCCCAGTCCCCTCCCAGCAGGCTCCACCCACGTCGGCCACCCCTTCCGTCGCGTCCCCGTGGCCTCCTGCTGGCATTCGGTGTATACATTTTGGAACCCCGCTTCCCCCAGCGCTGGAGGTTTTCCTGGCAGTGGACGCGCTCCCCGAAGTGCATCGGGTGGGTTTCGGCAGGATGCCTATTGGCCGCATCTGTCCCGGCACTGCCACTGGGGACAATCCATCACAACTGTCTTCCCACTCCCGGGCTTGGGCACCTCCCGCCAGTGGCCACCGTCTCCAGAGCCACCAGGAGGGGCGGGGTCGGGGCGAGTCTGCCGGGGGCGGGGTGAGTGGCGCCTGCGCGCCAGGGCGGCGCTGGGCGTGGCCGGCCCAGCGGGCCGGGGCGCCTGCGCCGTGCTCCCGGCTTGGCGGGCGTCAGAGGGCGGTCTACGGCTCTACGGCGGCGCGGGAGGCCTAGCGCTTGCCCCTCCCCCTCCCCCACCCCCACCCCGGGCGCCGTCTGGGCGCCCCGAAAGGAGGGGGTCAGGCGGAGGCAGCGGATGGAGCGAGAGGGGGCTTAGATCCCACAGGGCTGTCGGATGCGGCTCTCCCGCTGGCAGGTGTCGGCACTTTTGCTTCCCTCCGCGGTGAGGACCACGTTCTCCTCCCTCTCAGCTGACCTGGGCCGGTCCAACGAACCTGAGCGCAGGTGGTGCACCTGCGCTGGGGCTCAGGTCCCAGCTGGCACGGGGCCTGTCCAGAGACATGCAGAAGCCTGTCTCCCGAGCATGCACGCACCCAGTGCCAGGCTCAGCCGCCGCCAAAGTGACAGAAGAAGAGGCATACGTAGGTAGGCCCCCCCTGCAACCGACTCCCCCCCCCCACCCCGTACCCCGCGCAAGAGCACGGATTCCCAAGTAGAGCCCACTGGCAGGCCACTGAGGCCCGGAGCCACCTGCCATCAGCAGCGTAGTCCTGGGTGTCCCCGCAGCCCTCAGGAGCACCAGGGCCTGGGGCTTGATCGACCAGGCAGCTGCGCCTCGGCGAGAAGGCCTATCTGCTTTGGTTTGGAAATCTGGACAGTATCCCTGCGGCATTGCCCGCTATGGTAGCTTGGAACGGCAATCAATAGGAAAATCACCTGGTTGCGTGGCGTGCTGTGGCAGAGGGAAATGTGCTGAAGATGATGGGTTCTCCCTTTTTTTCCCCCAAAAACGGATGGGTACGACTCGAGTCACTGCCCAGACAACCCATACGTCCGCTCTGGACGGTCACGATGGCCGCTTAGAATATACCCGGTCCATGGAACACCTGGACCTGTAAGCCCACTTGACCGCAGTGCCTGCCTCAAGTGAGCAGAAATGATTTCCACGCAAGTGTCTCGCCACCCAATAGGTAAGCAGTTTCGTTGTGCGTCCCGCGGTCCCAGAGCCGAGAGAAACACTCGTTGCTTGGTACGGTCCCAAAAAGGAGGGCGAGAGGAGAAAGGGCAGGCTCCTTGCTCAGAGTCGTCGGGGTGCTCTGGGGACCCTCTCGTCCCAGAAAAGAAACGCAGAGAAAGAGAGGTCATTGACAAGGGAGAGGGAAGACTCTGGGCCTGTCCTCTCCGGGAGACAGGCCTCTGCAGGCCTGGCCGGGAGCCCAGGCCGAAGCCCGCAGGCCACCGGTGGGAAAGGCCGGGGTTCCCCTGACAGAAGGTGGAGGTGACGGCGATGGGAGACAGCATGTCTGTGAGCATTGCCGTGGGAGAGACCTGCAGGGCAAGGCCGGCCGGCCCTAGCTAGGCCCCCACTTGAGGAGGCCTCGGGGACTTTGGTTGGCGAGGAAAGCCCCTCTTCAGACGGGTCTGGCAGCCTGGCCCAACCCAGACCCTTGGCCTGGGCCAGGTGAGCTATGGCATGGAGAGGGGGGCTCTCCCAGCAGCCCCAGAGCTGGCCCACGGGTCCCTTCCCCCACAGCCCCTTCTGCAAGGGGCCCTGCCCCTCCCCCTGCCTTAGAACTCAGCCCTCTGCCCCCCAGCAAGTGTCAGCCAGGAACTATTCCTATCCAACAGTGGCCCCTAGCGGTGGAAGTTTGGGCTCTGACTTTGGGCACCGGAGCCGCTCTCTTGTTCCTGGAGCTTCTTCTGTCTCTTGGCTTTTCACCAGACACACAGGAGGGAACAACTGTCCAGGACAGCATAGCAGAGCTTCTCTCCTAGCCCAGTCCCCTCCCAGCAGGCTCCACCCACGTCGGCCACCCCTTCCGTCGCGTCCCCGTGGCCTCCTGCTGGCATTCGGTGTATACATTTTGGAACCCCGCTTCCCCCAGCGCTGGAGGTTTTCCTGGCAGTGGACGCGCTCCCCGAAGTGCATCGGGTGGGTTTCGGCAGGATGCCTATTGGCCGCATCTGTCCCGGCACTGCCACTGGGGACAACTCCCGAGTGCAGAAAACGCCTCCCCTCCCCCCCAATCCATCACAACTGTCTTCCCACTCCCGGGCTTGGGCACCTCCCGCCAGTGGCCACCGTCTCCAGAGCCACCAGGAGGGGCGGGGTCGGGGCGAGTCTGCCGGGGGCGGGGTGAGTGGCGCCTGCGCGCCAGGGCGGCGCTGGGCGTGGCCGGCCCAGCGGGCCGGGGCGCCTGCGCCGTGCTCCCGGCTTGGCGGGCGTCAGAGGGCGGTCTACGGCTCTACGGCGGCGCGGGAGGCCTAGCGCTTGCCCCTCCCCCTCCCCCACCCCCACCCCGGGCGCCGTCTGGGCGCCCCGAAAGGAGGGGTTCAGGCGGAGGCAGCGGATGGAGCGAGAGGGGGCTTAGATCCCACAGGGCTGTCGGATGCGGCTCTCCCGCTGGCAGGTGTCGGCACTTTTGCTTCCCTCCGCGGTGAGGACCACGTTCTCTTCCCTCTCAGCTGACCTGGGCCGGTCCAACGAACCTGAGCGCAGGTGGTGCACCTGCGCTGGGGCTCAGGTCCCAGCTGGCACGGGGCCTGTCCAGAGACATGCAGAAGCCTGTCTCCCGAGCATGCACGCACCCAGTGCCAGGCTCAGCCGCCGCCAAAGTGACAGAAGAAGAGGCATACGTAGGTAGGCCCCCCCTGCAACCGACTCCCCCCCCCCACCCCGTACCCCGCGCAAGAGCACGGATTCCCAAGTAGAGCCCACTGGCAGGCCACTGAGGCCCGGAGCCACCTGCCATCAGCAGCGTAGTCCTGGGTGTCCCCGCAGCCCTCAGGAGCACCAGGGCCTGGGGCTTGATCGACCAGGCAGCTGCGCCTCGGCGAGAAGGCCTATCTGCTTTGGTTTGGAAATCTGGACAGTATCCCTGCGGCATTGCCCGCTATGGTAGCTTGGAACGGCAATCAATAGGAAAATCACCTGGTTGCGTGGCGTGCTGTGGCAGAGGGAAATGTGCTGAAGATGATGGGTTCTCCCTTTTTTTCCCCCAAAAACGGATGGGTACGACTCGAGTCACTGCCCAGACAACCCATACGTCCGCTCTGGACGGTCACGATGGCCGCTTAGAATATACCCGGTCCATGGAACACCTGGACCTGTAAGCCCACTTGACCGCAGTGCCTGCCTCAAGTGAGCAGAAATGATTTCCACGCAAGTGTCTCGCCACCCAATAGGTAAGCAGTTTCGTTGTGCGTCCCGCGGTCCCAGAGCCGAGAGAAACACTCGTTGCTTGGTACGGTCCCAAAAAGGAGGGCGAGAGGAGAAAGGGCAGGCTCCTTGCTCAGAGTCGTCGGGGTGCTCTGGGGCCCCTCTCGTCCCAGAAAAGAAACGCAGAGAAAGAGAGGTCATTGACAAGGGAGAGGGAAGACTCTGGGCCTGTCCTCTCCGGGAGACAGGCCTCTGCAGGCCTGGCCGGGAGCCCAGGCCGAAGCCCGCAGGCCACCGGTGGGAAAGGCCGGGGTTCCCCTGACAGAAGGTGGAGGTGACGGCGATGGGAGACAGCATGTCTGTGAGCATTGCCGTGGGAGAGACCTGCAGGGCAAGGCCGGCCGGCCCTAGCTAGGCCCCCGCTTGAGGAGGCCTCGGGGACTTTGGTTGGCGAGGAAAGCCCCTCTTCAGACGGGTCTGGCAGCCTGGCCCAACCCAGACCCTTGGCCTGGGCCAGGTGAGCTATGGCATGGAGAGGGGGGCTCTCCCAGCAGCCCCAGAGCTGGCCCACGGGTCCCTTCCCCCACAGCCCCTTCTGCAAGGGGCCCTGCCCCTCCCCCTGCCTTAGAACTCAGCCCTCTGCCCCCCAGCAAGTGTCAGCCAGGAACTATTCCTATCCAACAGTGGCCCCTAGCGGTGGAAGTTTGGGCTCTGACTTTGGGCACCGGAGCCGCTCTCTTGTTCCTGGAGCTTCTTCTGTCTCTTGGCTTTTCACCAGACACACAGGAGGGAACAACTGTCCAGGACAGCATAGCAGAGCTTCTCTCCTAGCCCAGTCCCCTCCCAGCAGGCTCCACCCACGTCGGCCACCCCTTCCGTCGCGTCCCCGTGGCCTCCTGCTGGCATTCGGTGTATACATTTTGGAACCCCGCTTCCCCCAGCGCTGGAGGTTTTCCTGGCAGTGGACGCGCTCCCCGAAGTGCATCGGGTGGGTTTCGGCAGGATGCCTATTGGCCGCATCTGTCCCGGCACTGCCACTGGGGACAACTCCCGAGTGCAGAAAACGCCTCCCCTCCCCCCCAATCCATCACAACTGTCTTCCCACTCCCGGGCTTGGGCACATCCCGCCAGTGGCCACCGTCTCCAGAGCCACCAGGAGGGGCGGGGTCGGGGCGAGTCTGCCGGGGGCGGGGTGAGTGGCGCCTGCGCGCCAGGGCGGCGCTGGGCGTGGCCGGCCCAGCGGGCCGGGGAGCCTGCGCCGTGCTCCCGGCTTGGCGGGCGTCAGAGGGCGGTCTACGGCTCTACGGCGGCGCGGGAGGCCTAGCGCTTGCCCCTCCCCCTGCCCCACACCCACCCCGGGCGCCGTCTGGGCGCCCCGAAAGGAGGGGGTCAGGCGGAGGCAGCGGATGGAGCGAGAGGGGGCTTAGATCCCACAGGGCTGTCGGATGCGGCTCTCCCGCTGGCAGGTGTCGGCACTTTTGCTTCCCTCCACGGTGAGGACCAGGTTCTCCTCCCTCTCAGCTGACCTGGGCCGGTCCAACGAACCTGAGCGCAGGTGGTGCACCTGCGCTGGGGCTCAGGTCCCAGCTGGCACGGGGCCTGTCCAGAGACATGCAGAAGCCTGTCTCCCGAGCATGCACGCACTCAGTGCCAGGCTCAGCCGCCGCCAAAGTGACAGAAGAAGAGGCATGTGTAGGGAGGCCCCCCCTGCAACCGACTCCCCACCCCCACCCCGTACCCCGTGCAAGAGCACGATTCCCAAGTAGAGCCCACTGGCAGGCCACTGAGGCCCGGAGCCACCTGCCATCAGCAGCGTAGTCCTGGGTGTCCCCGCAGCCCTCAGGAGCACCAGGGCCTGGGGCTTGATCGACCAGGCAGCTGCGCCTCGGCGAGAAGGCCTATCTGCTTTGGTTTGGAAATCTGGACAGTATCCCTGCGGCATTGCCCGCTATGGTAGCTTGGAACGGCAATCAATAGGAAAATCATCTGGTTGCGTGGCGTGCTGTGGCAGAGGGAAATGTGCTGAAGATGATGGGTTCTCCCTCTTTTTCCCCCAAAAACGGATGGGTACGACTCGAGTCACTGCCCAGACAACCTATACGTCCGCTTTGGACGGTCACGATGGCCGCTTAGAATATACCCGGTCCATGGAACACCTGGACCTGTAAGCCCACTTGACCACAGTGCCTGCCTCAAGTGAGCAGAAATGATACCCACGCAAGTGTCTCGCCACCCAATAGGTAAGCAGTTTCGTTGTGCGTCCCGCGGCCCCAGAGCCGAGAGAAATGCTCGTTGCTTGGTACGGTCCCAAAAAGGAGGGCGAGAGGAGAAAGGGCAGGCTCCTTGCTCAGAGTCGTCGGTGTGCTCTGGGGCCCCTCTCGTCCCAGAAAAGAAACGCAGAGAAAGAGAGGTCATTGACAAGGGAGAGGGGAGACTCTGGGCCTGTCCTCTCCGGGAGACAGGCCTCTGCAGGCCTGGCCAGGAGCCCAGGCCGAAGCCCGCAGGCCACCGGTGGGAAAGGCCGGGGTTCCCCTGACAGAAGGTGGAGGTGACGGCGATGGGAGACAGCATGTCTGTGAGCATTGCCGTGGGAGAGACCTGCAGGGCAAGGCCGGCCGGCCCTAGCTAGGCCCCCGCTTGAGGAGGCCTCGGGGACTTTGGTTGGTGAGGAAAGCCCCTCTTCAGACGGGTCTGGCAGCCTGGCCCAACCCAGACCCTTGGCCTGGGCCAGGTGAGCTATGGCATGGAGAGGGGGGCTCTCCCAGCAGCCCCAGAGCTGGCCCACGGGTCCCTTCCCCCACAGCCCCTTCTGCAAGGGGCCCTGCCCCTCCCCCTGCCTTAGAACTCAGCCCTCTGCCCCCCAGCAAGTGTCAGCCAGGAACTATTCCTATCCAACAGTGGCCCCTAGCGGTGGAAGTTTGGGCTCTGACTTTGGGCACCGGAGCCGCTCTCTTGTTCCTGGAGCTTCTTCTGTCTCTTGGCTTTTCACCAGACACACAGGAGGGAACAACTGTCCAGGACAGCATAGCAGAGCTTCTCTCCTAGCCCAGTCCCCTCCCAGCAGGCTCCACCCACGTCGGCCACCCCTTCCGTCGCGTCCCCGTGGCCTCCTGCTGGCATTCGGTGTATACATTTTGGAACCCCGCTTCCCCCAGCGCTGGAGGTTTTCCTGGCAGTGGACGCGCTCCCCGAAGTGCATCGGGTGGGTTTCGGCAGGATGCCTATTGGCCGCATCTGTCCCGGCACTGCCACTGGGGACAACTCCCGAGTGCAGAAAACGCCTCCCCTCCCCCCCAATCCATCACAACTGTCTTCCCACTCCCGGGCTTGGGCACCTCCCGCCAGTGGCCACCGTCTCCAGAGCCACCAGGAGGGGCGGGGTCGGGGCGAGTCTGCCGGGGGCGGGGTGAGTGGCGCCTGCGCGCCAGGGCGGCGCTGGGCGTGGCCGGCCCAGCGGGCCGGGGCGCCTGCGCCGTGCTCCCGGCTTGGCGGGCGTCAGAGGGCGGTCTACGGCTCTACGGCGGCGCGGGAGGCCTAGCGCTTGCCCCTCCCCCTCCCCCACCCCCACCACGGGCGCCGTCTGGGCGCCCCGAAAGGAGGGGGTCAGGCGGAGGCAGCGGATGGAGCGAGAGGGGGCTTAGATCCCACAGGGCTGTTGGATGCGGCTCTCCCGCTGGCAGGTGTCGGCACTTTTGCTTCCCTCCGCGGTGAGGACCACGTTCTCCTCCCTCTCAGCTGACCTGGGCCGGTCCAACGAACCTGAGCGCAGGTGGTGCACCTGCGCTGGGGCTCAGGTCCCAGCTGGCACGGGGCCTGTCCAGAGACATGCAGAAGCCTGTCTCCCGAGCATGCACGCACTCAGTGCCAGGCTCAGCCGCCGCCAAAGTGACAGAAGAAGAGGCATACGTAGGGAGGCCCCCCCTGCAACCGACTCCCCCCCCCACCCCGTACCCCGTGCAAGAGCACGGATTCCCAAGTAGAGCCCACTGGCAGGCCACTGAGGCCCGGAGCCACCTGCCATCAGCAGCGTAGTCCTGGGTGTCCCCGCAGCCCTCAGGAGCACCAGGGCCTGGGGCTTGATCGACCAGGCAGCTGCGCCTCGGCGAGAAGGCCTATCTGCTTTGGTTTGGAAATCTGGACAGTATCCCTGCGGCATTGCCCGCTATGGTAGCTTGGAACGGCAATCAATAGGAAAATCACCTGGTTGCGTGGCGTGCTGTGGCAGAGGGAAATGTGCTGAAGATGATGGGTTCTCCCTCTTTTTCCCCCAAAAACGGATGGGTACGACTCGAGTCACTGCCCAGACAACCTATACGTCCGCTTTGGACGGTCACGATGGCCGCTTAGAATATACCCGGTCCATGGAACACCTGGACCTGTAAGCCCACTTGACCGCAGTGCCTGCCTCAAGTGAGCAGAAATGATACCCACGCAAGTGTCTCGCCAACCAATAGGTAAGCAGTTTCGTTGTGCGTCCCGCGGCCCCAGAGCCGAGAGAAATGCTCGTTGCTTGGTACGGTCCCAAAAAGGAGGGCGAGAGGAGAAAGGGCAGGCTCCTTGCTCAGAGTCGTCGGGGTGCTCTGGGGCCCCTCTCGTCCCAGAAAAGAAACGCAGAGAAAGAGAGGTCATTGACAAGGGAGAGGGGAGACTCTGGGCCTGTCCTCTCCGGGAGACAGGCCTCTGCAGGCCTGGCCAGGAGCCCAGGCCGAAGCCCGCAGGCCACCGGTGGGAAAGGCCGGGGTTCCCCTGACAGAAGGTGGAGGTGACGGCGATGGGAGACAGCATGTCTGTGAGCATTGCCGTGGGAGAGACCTGCAGGGCAAGGCCGGCCGGCCCTAGCTAGGCCCCCGCTTGAGGAGGCCTCGGGGACTTTGGTTGGCGAGGAAAGCCCCTCTTCAGACGGGTCTGGCAGCCTGGCCCAACCCAGACCCTTGGCCTGGGCCAGGTGAGCTATGGCATGGAGAGGGGGGCTCTCCCAGCAGCCCCAGAGCTGGCCCACGGGTCCCTTCCCCCACAGCCCCTTCTGCAAGGGGCCCTGCCCCTCCCCCTGCCTTAGAACTCAGCCCTCTGCCCCCCAGCAAGTGTCAGCCAGGAACTATTCCTATCCAACAGTGGCCCCTAGCGGTGGAAGTTTGGGCTCTGACTTTGGGCACCGGAGCCGCTCTCTTGTTCCTGGAGCTTCTTCTGTCTCTTGGCTTTTCACCAGACACACAGGAGGGAACAACTGTCCAGGACAGCATAGCAGAGCTTCTCTCCTAGCCCAGTCCCCTCCCAGCAGGCTCCACCCACGTCGGCCACCCCTTCCGTCGCGTCCCCGTGGCCTCCTGCTGGCATTCGGTGTATACATTTTGGAACCCCGCTTCCCCCAGCGCTGGAGGTTTTCCTGGCAGTGGACGCGCTCCCCGAAGTGCATCGGGTGGGTTTCGGCAGGATGCCTATTGGCCGCATCTGTCCCGGCACTGCCACTGGGGACAACTCCCGAGTGCAGAAAACGCCTCCCCTCCCCCCCAATCCATCACAACTGTCTTCCCACTCCCGGGCTTGGGCACCTCCCGCCAGTGGCCACCGTCTCCAGAGCCACCAGGAGGGGCGGGGTCGGGGCGAGTCTGCCGGGGGCGGGGTGAGTGGCGCCTGCGCGCCAGGGCGGCGCTGGGCGTGGCCGGCCCAGCGGGCCGGGGCGCCTGCGCCGTGCTCCCGGCTTGGCGGGCGTCAGAGGGCGGTCTACGGCTCTACGGCGGCGCGGGAGGCCTAGCGCTTGCCCCTCCCCCTCCCCCACCCCCACCCCGGGCGCCGTCTGGGCGCCCCGAAAGGAGGGGGTCAGGCGGAGGCAGCGGATGGAGCGAGAGGGGGCTTAGATCCCACAGGGCTGTCGGATGCGGCTCTCCCGCTGGCAGGTGTCGGCACTTTTGCTTCCCTCCGCGGTGAGGACCACGTTCTCCTCCCTCTCAGCTGACCTGGGCCGGTCCAACGAACCTGAGCGCAGGTGGTGCACCTGCGCTGGGGCTCAGGTCCCAGCTGGCACGGGGCCTGTCCAGAGACATGCAGAAGCCTGTCTCCCGAGCATGCACGCACCCAGTGCCAGGCTCAGCCGCCGCCAAAGTGACAGAAGAAGAGGCATACGTAGGGAGGCCCCCCCTGCAACCGACTCCCCCCCCCACCCCGTACCCCGTGCAAGAGCACGGATTCCCAAGTAGAGCCCACTGGCAGGCCACTGAGGCCCGGAACCACCTGCCATCAGCAGCGTAGTCCTGGGTGTCCCCGCAGCCCTCAGGAGCACCAGGGCCTGGGGCTTGATCGACCAGGCAGCTGCGCCTCGGCGAGAAGGCCTATCTGCTTTGGTTTGGAAATCTGGACAGTATCCCTGCGGCATTGCCCGCTATGGTAGCTTGGAACGGCAATCAATAGGAAAATCACCTGGTTGCGTGGCGTGCTGTGGCAGAGGGAAATGTGCTGAAGATGATGGGTTCTCCCTTTTTTTCCCCCAAAAACGGATGGGTACGACTCGAGTCACTGCCCAGACAACCCATACGTCCGCTCTGGACGGTCACGATGGCCGCTTAGAATATACCCGGTCCATGGAACACCTGGACCTGTAAGCCCACTTGACCGCAGTGCCTGCCTCAAGTGAGCAGAAATGATTTCCACGCAAGTGTCTCGCCACCCAATAGGTAAGCAGTTTCGTTGTGCGTCCCGCGGTCCCAGAGCCGAGAGAAACGCTCATTGCTTGGTACGGTCCCAAAAAGGAGGGCGAGAGGAGAAAGGGCAGGCTCCTTGCTCAGAGTCGTCGGGGTGCTCTGGGGCCCCTCTCGTCCCAGAAAAGAAACGCAGAGAAAGAGAGGTCATTGACAAGGGAGAGGGAAGACTCTGGGCCTGTCCTCTCCGGGAGACAGGCCTCTGCAGGCCTGGCCGGGAGCCCAGGCCGAAGCCCGGAGGCCACCGGTGGGAAAGGCCGGGGTTCCCCTGACAGAAGGTGGAGGTGACGGCGATGGGAGACAGCATGTCTGTGAGCATTGCCGTGGGAGAGACCTGCAGGGCAAGGCCGGCCGGCCCTAGCTAGGCCCCCGCTTGAGGAGGCCTCGGGGACTTTGGTTGGCGAGGAAAGCCCCTCTTCAGACGGGTCTGGCAGCCTGGCCCAACCCAGACCCTTGGCCTGGGCCAGGTGAGCTATGGCATGGAGAGGGGGGCTCTCCCAGCAGCCCCAGAGCTGGCCCACGGGTCCCTTCCCCCACAGCCCCTTCTGCAAGGGGCCCTGCCCCTCCCCCTGCCTTAGAACTCAGCCCTCTGCCCCCCAGCAAGTGTCAGCCAGGAACTATTCCTATCCAACAGTGGCCCCTAGCGGTGGAAGTTTGGGCTCTGACTTTGGGCACCGGAGCCGCTCTCTTGTTCCTGGAGCTTCTTCTGTCTCTTGGCTTTTCACCAGACACACAGGAGGGAACAACTGTCCAGGACAGCATAGCAGAGCTTCTCTCCTAGCCCAGTCCCCTCCCAGCAGGCTCCACCCACGTCGGCCACCCCTTCCGTCGCGTCCCCGTGGCCTCCTGCTGGCATTCGGTGTATACATTTTGGAACCCCGCTTCCCCCAGCGCTGGAGGTTTTCCTGGCAGTGGACGCGCTCCCCGAAGTGCATCGGGTGGGTTTCGGCAGGATGCCTATTGGCCGCATCTGTCCCGGCACTGCCACTGGGAACAACTCCCGAGTGCAGAAAACGCCTCCCCTCCCCCCCAATCCATCACAACTGTCTTCCCACTCCCGGGCTTGGGCACCTCCCGCCAGTGGCCACCGTCTCCAGAGCCACCAGGAGGGGCGGGGTCGGGGCGAGTCTGCCGGGGGCGGGGTGAGTGGCGCCTGCGCGCCAGGGCGGCGCTGGGCGTGGCCGGCCCAGCGGGCCGGGGCGCCTGCGCCGTGCTCCCGGCTTGGCGGGCGTCAGAGGGCGGTCTACGGCTCTACGGCGGCGCGGGAGGCCTAGCGCTTGCCCCTCCCCCTCCCCCACCCCCCACCCCGGGCGCCGTCTGGGCGCCCCGAAAGGAGGGGGTCAGGCGGAGGCAGAGGATGGAGCGAGAGGGGGCTTAGATCCCACAGGGCTGTTGGATGCGGCTCTCCCGCTGGCAGGTGTCGGCACTTTTGCTTCCCTCCGCGGTGAGGACCACGTTCTCCTCCCTCTCAGCTGACCTGGGCCGGTCCAACGAACCTGAGCGCAGGTGGTGCACCTGCGCTGGGGCTCAGGTCCCAGCTGGCACGGGGCCTGTCCAGAGACATGCAGAAGCCTGTCTCCCGAGCATGCACGCACCCAGTGCCAGGCTCAGCCGCCGCCAAAGTGACAGAAGAAGAGGCATACGTAGGGAGGCCCCCCCTGCAACCGACTCCCCCCCCCACCCCGTACCCCGTGCAAGAGCACGGATTCCCAAGTAGAGCCCACTGGCAGGCCACTGAGGCCCGGAGCCACCTGCCATCAGCAGCGTAGTCCTGGGTGTCCCCGCAGCCCTCAGGAGCACCAGGGCCTGGGGCTTGATCGACCAGGCAGCTGCGCCTCGGCGAGAAGGCCTATCTGCTTTGGTTTGGAAATCTGGACAGTATCCCTGCGGCATTGCCCGCTATGGTAGCTTGGAACGGCAATCAATAGGAAAATCACCTGGTTGCGTGGCGTGCTGTGGCAGAGGGAAATGTGCTGAAGATGATGGGTTCTCCCTTTTTTTCCCCCAAAAACGGATGGGTACGACTCGAGTCACTACCCAGACAACCCATACGTCCGCTTTGGACGGTCACGATGGCCGCTTAGAATATACCCGGTCCATGGAACACCTGGACCTGTAAGCCCACTTGACCGCAGTGCCTGCCTCAAGTGATCAGAAATGATTTCCACGCAAGTGTCTCGCCACCCAATAGGTAAGCAGTTTCGTTGTGCGTCCCGCGGTCCCAGAGCCGAGAGAAACGCTCGTTGCTTGGTACGGTCCCAAAAAGGAGGGCGAGAGGAGAAAGGGCAGGCTCCTTGCTCAGAGTCGTCGGGGTGCTCTGGGGCCCCTCTCGTCCCAGAAAAGAAACGCAGAGAAAGAGAGGTCATTGACAAGGGAGAGGGAAGACTCTGGGCCTGTCCTCTCCGGGAGACAGGCCTCTGCAGGCCTGGCCGGGAGCCCAGGCCGAAGCCCGCAGGCCACCGGTGGGAAAGGCCGGGGTTCCCCTGACAGAAGGTGGAGGTGACGGCGATGGGAGACAGCATGTCTGTGAGCATTGCCGTGGGAGAGACCTGCAGGGCAAGGCCGGCCGGCCCTAGGTAGGCCCCCGCTTGAGGAGGCCTCGGGGACTTTGGTTGGCGAGGAAAGCCCGTCTTCAGACGGGTCTGGCAGCCTGGCCCAACCCAGACCCTTGGCCTGGGCCAGGTGAGCTATGGCATGGAGAGGGGGGCTCTCCCAGCAGCCCCAGAGCTGGCCCACGGGTCCCTTCCCCCACAGCCCCTTCTGCAAGGGGCCCTGCCCCTCCCCCTGCCTTAGAACTCAGCCCTCTGCCCCCCAGCAAGTGTCAGCCAGGAACTATTCCTATCCAACAGTGGCCCCTAGCAGTGGAAGTTTGGGCTATGACTTTGGGCACCGGAGCCGCTCACTTGTTCCTGGAGCTTGTTCTGTCTCTTGGCTTTTCACCAGACACACAGGAGGGAACAACTGTCCAGGACAGCATAGCAGAGCTTCTCTCCTAGCCCAGTCCCCTCCCAGCAGGCTCCACCCACGTCGGCCACCCCTTCCGTCGCGTCCCCGTGGCCTCCTGCTGGCATTCGGTGTATACATTTTGGAACCCCGCTTCCCCCAGCGCTGGAGGTTTTCCTGGCAGTGGACGCGCTCCCCGAAGTGCATCGGGTGGGTTTCGGCAGGATGCCTATTGGCCGCATCTGTCCCGGCACTGCCACTGGGGACAACTCCCGAGTGCAGAAAACGCCTCCCCTCCCCCCCCAATCCATCACAACTGTCTTCCCACTCCCGGGCTTGGGCACCTCCCGCCAGTGGCCACCGTCTCCAGAGCCACCAGGAGGGGCGGGGTCGGGGCGAGTCTGCCGGGGGCGGGGTGAGTGGTGCCTGCGCGCCAGGGCGGCGCTGGGCGTGGCCGGCCCAGCGGGCCGGGGCGCCTGCGCCGTGCTCCCGGCTTGGCGGGCGTCAGAGGCCGGTCTACGGCTCTACGGCAGCGCGGGAGGCCTAGCGCTTGCCCCTCCCCCTCCCCCACCCCCACCCCGGGCGCCGTCTGGGCGCCCCGAAAGGAGGGGGTCAGGCGGAGGCAGCGGATGGAGCGAGAGGGGGCTTAGATCCCACAGGGCTGTCGGATGCGGCTCTCCCGCTGGCAGGTGTCGGCACTTTTGCTTCCCTCCACGGTGAGGACCAGGTTCTCCTCCCTCTCAGCTGACCTGGGCCGGTCCAACGAACCTGAGCGCAGGTGGTGCACCTGCGCTGGGGCTCAGGTCCCAGCTGGCACGGGGCCTGTCCAGAGACATGCAGAAGCCTGTCTCCCGAGCATGCACGCACTCAGTGCCAGGCTCAGCCGCCGCCAAAGTGACAGAAGAAGAGGCATACGTAGGGAGGCCCCCCCTGCAACCGACTCCCCCCCCACCCCGTACCCCGTGCAAGAGCACGGATTCCCAAGTAGAGCCCACTGGCAGGCCACTGAGGCCCGGAGCCACCTGCCATCAGCAGCGTAGTCCTGGGTGTCCCCGCAGCCCTCAGGAGCACCAGGGCCTGGGGCTTGATCGACCAGGCAGCGGCGCCTCGGCGAGAAGGCCTTTCTGCTTTGGTTTGGAAATCTGGACAGTATCCCTGCGGCATTGCCCGCTATGGTAGCTTGGAACGGCAATCAATAGGAAAATCACCTGGTTGCGTGGCGTGCTGTGGCAGAGGGAAATGTGCTGAAGATGATGGGTTCTCCCTTTTTTTCCCCCAAAAACGGATGGGTACGACTCGAGTCACTGCCCAGACAACCCATACGTCCGCTCTGGACGGTCACGATGGCCGCTTAGAATATACCCGGTCCATGGAACACCTGGACCTGTAAGCCCACTTGACCGCAGTGCCTGCCTCAAGTGAGCAGAAATGATTTCCACGCAAGTGTCTCGCCACCCAATAGGTAAGCAGTTTCGTTGTGCGTCCCGCGGTCCCAGAGCCGAGAGAAACGCTCGTTGCTTGGTACGGTCCCAAAAAGGAGGGCGAGAGGAGAAAGGGCAGGCTCCTTGCTCAGAGTCGTCGGGGTGCTCTGGGGCCCCTCTCGTCCCAGAAAAGAAACGCAGAGAAAGAGAGGTCATTGACAAGGGAGAGGGAAGACTCTGGGCCTGTCCTCTCCGGGAGACAGGCCTCTGCAGGCCTGGCCGGGAGCCCAGGCCGAAGCCCGCAGGCCACCGGTGGGAAAGGCCGGGGTTCCCCTGACAGAAGGTGGAGGTGACGGCGATGGGAGACAGCATGTCTGTGAGCATTGCCGTGGGAGAGACCTGCAGGGCAAGGCCGGCCGGCCCTAGCTAGGCCCCCGCTTGAGGAGGCCTCGGGGACTTTGGTTGGCGAGGAAAGCCCCTCTTCAGACGGGTCTGGCAGCCTGGCCCAACCCAGACCCTTGGCCTGGGCCAGGTGAGCTATGGCATGGAGAGGGGGGCTCTCCCAGCAGCCCCAGAGCTGGCCCACGGGTCCCTTCCCCCACAGCCCCTTCTGCAAGGGGCCCTGCCCCTCCCCCTGCCTTAGAACTCAGCCCTCTGCCCCCCAGCAAGTGTCAGCCAGGAACTATTCCTATCCAACAGTGGCCCCTAGCGGTGGAAGTTTGGGCTCTGACTTTGGGCACCGGAGCCGCTCTCTTGTTCCTGGAGCTTCTTCTGTCTCTTGGCTTTTCACCAGACACACAGGAGGGAACAACTGTCCAGGACAGCATAGCAGAGCTTCTCTCCTAGCCCAGTCCCCTCCCAGCAGGCTCCACCCACGTCGGCCACCCCTTCCGTCGCGTCCCCGTGGCCTCCTGCTGGCATTCGGTGTATACATTTTGGAACCCCGCTTCCCCCAGCGCTGGAGGTTTTCCTGGCAGTGGACGCGCTCCCCGAAGTGCATCGGGTGGGTTTCGGCAGGATGCCTATTGGCCGCATCTGTCCCGGCACTGCCACTGGGGACAACTCCCGAGTGCAGAAAACGCCTCCCCTCCCCCCCAATCCATCACAACTGTCTTCCCACTCCCGGGCTTGGGCACCTCCCGCCAGTGGCCACCGTCTCCAGAGCCACCAGGAGGGGCGGGGTCGGGGCGAGTCTGCCGGGGGCGGGGTGAGTGGCGCCTGCGCGCCAGGGCGGCGCTGGGCGTGGCCGGCCCAGCGGGCCGGGGCGCCTGCGCCGTGCTCCCGGCTTGGCGGGCGTCAGAGGGCGGTCTACGGCTCTACGGCGGCGCGGGAGGCCTAGCGCTTGCCCCTCCCCCTGCCCCACACCCACCCCGGGCGCCGTCTGGGCGCCCCGAAAGGAGGGGGTCAGGCGGAGGCAGCGGATGGAGCGAGAGGGGGCTTAGATCCCACAGGGCTGTCGGATGCGGCTCTCCCGCTGGCAGGTGTCGGCACTTTTGCTTCCCTCCACGGTGAGGACCAGGTTCTCCTCCCTCTCAGCTGACCTGGGCCGGTCCAACGAACCTGAGCGCAGGTGGTGCACCTGCGCTGGGGCTCAGGTCCCAGCTGGCACGGGGCCTGTCCAGAGACATGCAGAAGCCTGTCTCCCGAGCATGCACGCACTCAGTGCCAGGCTCAGCCGCCGCCAAAGTGACAGAAGAAGAGGCATGTGTAGGGAGGCCCCCCCTGCAACCGACTCCCCACCCCCACCCCGTACCCCGTGCAAGAGCACGGATTCCCAAGTAGAGCCCACTGGCAGGCCACTGAGGCCCGGAGCCACCTGCCATCAGCAGCGTAGTCCTGGGTGTCCCCGCAGCCCTCAGGAGCACCAGGGCCTGGGGCTTGATCGACCAGGCAGCTGCGCCTCGGCGAGAAGGCCTATCTGCTTTGGTTTGGAAATCTGGACAGTATCCCTGCGGCATTGCCCGCTATGGTAGCTTGGAACGGCAATCAATAGGAAAATCATCTGGTTGCGTGGCGTGCTGTGGCAGAGGGAAATGTGCTGAAGATGATGGGTTCTCCCTCTTTTTCCCCCAAAAACGGATGGGTACGACTCGAGTCACTGCCCAGACAACCTATACGTCCGCTTTGGACGGTCACGATGGCCGCTTAGAATATACCCGGTCCATGGAACACCTGGACCTGTAAGCCCACTTGACCGCAGTGCCTGCCTCAAGTGAGCAGAAATGATTTCCACGCAAGTGTCTCGCCACCCAATAGGTAAGCAGTTTCATTGTGCGTCCCGCGGTCCCAGAGCCGAGAGAAACGCTCGTTGCTTGGTACGGTCCCAAAAAGGAGGGCGAGAGGAGAAAGGGCAGGCTCCTTGCTCAGAGTCGTCGGGGTGCTCTGGGGCCCCTCTCGTCCCAGAAAAGAAACGCAGAGAAAGAGAGGTCATTGACAAGGGAGAGGGAAGACTCTGGGCCTGTCCTCTCCGGGAGACAGGCCTCTGCAGGCCTGGCCGGGAGCCCAGGCCGAAGCCCGCAGGCCACCGGTGGGAAAGGCCGGGGTTCCCCTGACAGAAGGTGGAGGTGACGGCGATGGGAGACAGCATGTCTGTGAGCATTGCCGTGGGAGAGACCTGCAGGGCAAGGCCGGCCGGCCCTAGCTAGGCCCCCGCTTGAGGAGGCCTCGGGGACTTTGGTTGGCGAGGAAAGCCCCTCTTCAGACGGGTCTGGCAGCCTGGCCCAACCCAGACCCTTGGCCTGGGCCAGGTGAGCTATGGCATGGAGAGGGGGGCTCTCCCAGCAGCCCCAGAGCTGGCCCACGGGTCCCTTCCCCCACAGCCCCTTCTGCAAGGGGCCCTGCCCCTCCCCCTGCCTTAGAACTCAGCCCTCTGCCCCCCAGCAAGTGTCAGCCAGGAACTATTCCTATCCAACAGTGGCCCCTAGCGGTGGAAGTTTGGGCTCTGACTTTGGGCACCGGAGCCGCTCTCTTGTTCCTGGAGCTTCTTCTGTCTCTTGGCTTTTCACCAGACACACAGGAGGGAACAACTGTCCAGGACAGCATAGCAGAGCTTCTCTCCTAGCCCAGTCCCCTCCCAGCAGGCTCCACCCACGTCGGCCACCCCTTCCGTCGCGTCCCCGTGGCCTCCTGCTGGCATTCGGTGTATACATTTTGGAACCCCGCTTCCCCCAGCGCTGGAGGTTTTCCTGGCAGTGGACGCGCTCCCCGAAGTGCATCGGGTGGGTTTCGGCAGGATGCCTATTGGCCGCATCTGTCCCGGCACTGCCACTGGGGACAACTCCCGAGTGCAGAAAACGCCTCCCCTCCCCCCCAATCCATCACAACTGTCTTCCCACTCCCGGGCTTGGGCACCTCCCGCCAGTGGCCACCGTCTCCAGAGCCACCAGGAGGGGCGGGGTCGGGGCGAGTCTGCCGGGGGCGGGGTGAGTGGCGCCTGCGCGCCAGGGCGGCGCTGGGCGTGGCCGGCCCAGCGGGCCGGGGCGCCTGCGCCGTGCTCCCGGCTTGGCGGGCGTCAGAGGGCGGTCTACGGCTCTACGGCGGCGCGGGAGGCCTAGCGCTTGCCCCTCCCCCTCCCCCACCCCCACCCCGGGCGCCGTCTGGGCGCCCCGAAAGGAGGGGGTCAGGCGGAGGCAGCGGATGGAGCGAGAGGGGGCTTAGATCCCACAGGGCTGTCGGATGCGGCTCTCCCGCTGGCAGGTGTCGGCACTTTTGCTTCCCTCCACGGTGAGGACCACGTTCTCCTCCCTCTCAGCTGACCTGGGCCGGTCCAACGAACCTGAGCGCAGGTGGTGCACCTGCGCTGGGGCTCAGGTCCCAGCTGGCACGGGGCCTGTCCAGAGACATGCAGAAGCCTGTCTCCCGAGCATGCACGCACCCAGTGCCAGGCTCAGCCGCCGCCAAAGTGACAGAAGAAGAGGCATGTGTAGGGAGGCCCCCCCTGCAACCGACTCCCCACCCCCACCCCGTACCCCGTGCAAGAGCACGGATTCCCAAGTAGAGCCCACTGGCAGGCCACTGAGGCCCGGAGCCACCTGCCATCAGCAGCGTAGTCCTGGGTGTCCCCGCAGCCCTCAGGAGCACCAGGGCCTGGGGCTTGATCGACCAGGCAGCTGCGCCTCGGCGAGAAGGCCTATCTGCTTTGGTTTGGAAATCTGGACAGTATCCCTGCGGCATTGCCCGCTATGGTAGCTTGGAACGGCAATCAATAGGAAAATCATCTGGTTGCGTGGCGTGCTGTGGCAGAGGGAAATGTGCTGAAGATGATGGGTTCTCCCTCTTTTTCCCCCAAAAACGGATCGGTACGACTCGAGTCACTGCCCAGACAACCTATACGTCCGCTTTGGACGGTCACGATGGCCGCTTAGAATATACCCGGTCCATGGAACACCTGGACCTGTAAGCCCACTTGACCGCAGTGCCTGCCTCAAGTGAGCAGAAATGATACCCACGCAAGTGTCTCGCCACCCAATAGGTAAGCAGTTTCGTTGTGCGTCCCGCGGCCCCAGAGCCGAGAGAAATGCTCGTTGCTTGGTACGGTCCCAAAAAGGAGGGCGAGAGGAGAAAGGGCAGGCTCCTTGCTCAGAGTCGTCGGGGTGCTCTGGGGCCCCTCTCGTCCCAGAAAAGAAACGCAGAGAAAGAGAGGTCATTGACAAGGGAGAGGGGAGACTCTGGGCCTGTCCTCTCCGGGAGACAGGCCTCTGCAGGCCTGGCCAGGAGCCCAGGCCGAAGCCCGCAGGCCACCGGTGGGAAAGGCCGGGGTTCCCCTGACAGAAGGTGGAGGTGACGGCGATGGGAGACAGCATGTCTGTGAGCATTGCCGTGGGAGAGACCTGCAGGGCAACGCCGGCCGGCCCTAGCTAGGCCCCCGCTTGAGGAGGCCTCGGGGACTTTGGTTGGCGAGGAAAGCCCCTCTTCAGACGGGTCTGGCAGCCTGGCCCAACCCAGACCCTTGGCCTGGGCCAGGTGAGCTATGGCATGGAGAGGGGGGCTCTCCCAGCAGCCCCAGAGCTGGCCCACGGGTCCCTTCCCCCACAGCCCCTTCTGCAAGGGGCCCTGCCCCTCCCCCTGCCTTAGAACTCAGCCCTCTGCCCCCCAGCAAGTGTCAGCCAGGAAGTATTCCTATCCAACAGTGGCCCCTAGCGGTGGAAGTTTGGGCTCTGACTTTGGGCACCGGAGCCGCTCTCTTGTTCCTGGAGCTTCTTCTGTCTCTTGGCTTTTCACCAGACACACAGGAGGGAACAACTGTCCAGGACAGCATAGCAGAGCTTCTCTCCTAGCCCAGTCCCCTCCCAGCAGGCTCCACCCACGTCGGCCACCCCTTCCGTCGCGTCCCCGTGGCCTCCTGCTGGCATTCGGTGTATACATTTTGGAACCCCGCTTCCCCCAGCGCTGGAGGTTTTCCTGGCAGTGGACGCGCTCCCCGAAGTGCATCGGGTGGGTTTCGGCAGGATGCCTATTGGCCGCATCTGTCCCGGCACTGCCACTGGGGACAATCCATCACAACTGTCTTCCCACTCCCGGGCTTGGGCACCTCCCGCCAGTGGCCACCGTCTCCAGAGCCACCAGGAGGGGCGGGGTCGGGGCGAGTCTGCCGGGGGCGGGGTGAGTGGCGCCTGCGCGCCAGGGCGGCGCTGGGCGTGGCCGGCCCAGCGGGCCGGGGCGCCTGCGCCGTGCTCCCGGCTTGGCGGGCGTCAGAGGGCGGTCTACGGCTCTACGGCGGCGCGGGAGGCCTAGCGCTTGCCCCTCCCCCTCCCCCACCCCCACCCCGGGCGCCGTCTGGGCGCCCCGAAAGGAGGGGGTCAGGCGGAGGCAGCGGATGGAGCGAGAGGGGGCTTAGATCCCACAGGGCTGTCGGATGCGGCTCTCCCGCTGGCAGGTGTCGGCACTTTTGCTTCCCTCCGCGGTGAGGACCACGTTCTCCTCCCTCTCAGCTGACCTGGGCCGGTCCAACGAACCTGAGCGCAGGTGGTGCACCTGCGCTGGGGCTCAGGTCCCAGCTGGCACGGGGCCTGTCCAGAGACATGCAGAAGCCTGTCTCCCGAGCATGCACGCACCCAGTGGCAGGCTCAGCCGCCGCCAAAGTGACAGAAGAAGAGGCATACGTAGGTAGGCCCCCCCTGCAACCGACTCCCCACCCCCACCCCGTACCCCGCGCAAGAGCACGGATTCCCAAGTAGAGCCCACTGGCAGGCCACTGAGGCCCGGAGCCACCTGCCATCAGCAGCGTAGTCCTGGGTGTCCCCGCAGCCCTCAGGAGCACCAGGGCCTGGGGCTTGATCGACCAGGCAGCTGCGCCTCGGCGAGAAGGCCTATCTGCTTTGGTTTGGAAATCTGGACAGTATCCCTGCGGCATTGCCCGCTATGGTAGCTTGGAACGGCAATCAATAGGAAAATCACCTGGTTGCGTGGCGTGCTGTGGCAGAGGGAAATGTGCTGAAGATGATGGGTTCTCCCTTTTTTTCCCCAAAAAACGGATGGGTACGACTCGAGTCACTGCCCAGACAACCCATACGTCCGCTCTGGACGGTCACGATGGCCGCTTAGAATATACCCGGTCCATGGAACACCTGGACCTGTAAGCCCACTTGACCGCAGTGCCTGCCTCAAGTGAGCAGAAATGATTTCCACGCAAGTGTCTCGCCACCCAATAGGTAAGCAGTTTCGTTGTGCGTCCCGCGGTCCCAGAGCCGAGAGAAACACTCGTTGCTTGGTACGGTCCCAAAAAGGAGGGCGAGAGGAGAAAGGGCAGGCTCCTTGCTCAGAGTCGTCGGGGTGCTCTGGGGCCCCTCTCGTCCCAGAAAAGAAACGCAGAGAAAGAGAGGTCATTGACAAGGGAGAGGGAAGACTCTGGGCCTGTCCTCTCCGGGAGACAGGCCTCTGCAGGCCTGGCCGGGAGCCCAGGCCGAAGCCCGCAGGCCACCGGTGGGAAAGGCCGGGGTTCCCCTGACAGAAGGTGGAGGTGACGGCGATGGGAGACAGCATGTCTGTGAGCATTGCCGTGGGAGAGACCTGCAGGGCAAGGCCGGCCGGCCCTAGCTAGGCCCCCGCTTGAGGAGGCCTCGGGGACTTTGGTTGGCGAGGAAAGCCCCTCTTCAGACGGGTCTGGCAGCCTGGCCCAACCCAGACCCTTGGCCTGGGCCAGGTGAGCTATGGCATGGAGAGGGGGGCTCTCCCAGCAGCCCCAGAGCTGGCCCACGGGTCCCTTCCCCCACAGCCCCTTCTGCAAGGGGCCCTGCCCCTCCCCCTGCCTTAGAACTCAGCCCTCTGCCCCCCAGCAAGTGTCAGCCAGGAACTATTCCTATCCAACAGTGGCCCCTAGCGGTGGAAGTTTGGGCTCTGACTTTGGGCACCGGAGCCGCTCTCTTGTTCCTGGAGCTTCTTCTGTCTCTTGGCTTTTCACCAGACACACAGGAGGGAACAACTGTCCAGGACAGCATAGCAGAGCTTCTCTCCTAGCCCAGTCCCCTCCCAGCAGGCTCCACCCACGTCGGCCACCCCTTCCGTCGCGTCCCCGTGGCCTCCTGCTGGCATTCGGTGTATACATTTTGGAACCCCGCTTCCCCCAGCGCTGGAGGTTTTCCTGGCAGTGGACGCGCTCCCCGAAGTGCATCGGGTGGGTTTCGGCAGGATGCCTATTGGCCGCATCTGTCCCGGCACTGCCACTGGGGACAACTCCCGAGTGCAGAAAACGCCTCCCCTCCCCCCCAATCCATCACAACTGTCTTCCCACTCCCGGGCTTGGGCACCTCCCGCCAGTGGCCACCGTCTCCAGAGCCACCAGGAGGGGCGGGGTCGGGGCGAGTCTGCCGGGGGCGGGGTGAGTGGCGCCTGCGCGCCAGGGCGGCGCTGGGCGTGGCCGGCCCAGCGGGCCGGGGCGCCTGCGCCGTGCTCCCGGCTTGGCGGGCGTCAGAGGGCGGTCTACGGCTCTACGGCGGCGCGGGAGGCCTAGCGCTTGCCCCTCCCCCTCCCCCCACCCCCACCCCGGGCGCCGTCTGGGCGCCCCGAAAGGAGGGGGTCAGGCGGAGGCAGCGGATGGAGCGAGAGGGGGCTTAGATCCCACAGGGCTGTCGGATGCGGCTCTCCCGCTGGCAGGTGTCGGCACTTTTGCTTCCCTCCGCGGTGAGGACCACGTTCTCTTCCCTCTCAGCTGACCTGGGCCGGTCCAACGAACCTGAGCGCAGGTGGTGCACCTGCGCTGGGGCTCAGGTCCCAGCTGGCACGGGGCCTGTCCAGAGACATGCAGAAGCCTGTCTCCCGAGCATGCACGCACCCAGTGCCAGGCTCAGCCGCCGCCAAAGTGACAGAAGAAGAGGCATACGTAGGTAGGCCCCCCCTGCAACCGACTCCCCCCCCCCCACCCCGTACCCCGCGCAAGAGCACGGATTCCCAAGTAGAGCCCACTGGCAGGCCACTGAGGCCCGGAGCCACCTGCCATCAGCAGCGTAGTCCTGGGTGTCCCCGCAGCCCTCAGGAGCACCAGGGCCTGGGGCTTGATCGACCAGGCAGCTGCGCCTCGGCGAGAAGGCCTATCTGCTTTGGTTTGGAAATCTGGACAGTATCCCTGCGGCATTGCCCGCTATGGTAGCTTGGAACGGCAATCAATAGGAAAATCACCTGGTTGCGTGGCGTGCTGTGGCAGAGGGAAATGTGCTGAAGATGATGGGTTCTCCCTTTTTTTCCCCCAAAAACGGATGGGTACGACTCGAGTCACTGCCCAGACAACCCATACGTCCGCTCTGGACGGTCACGATGGCCGCTTAGAATATACCCGGTCCATGGAACACCTGGACCTGTAAGCCCACTTGACCGCAGTGCCTGCCTCAAGTGAGCAGAAATGATTTCCACGCAAGTGTCTCGCCACCCAATAGGTAAGCAGTTTCGTTGTGCGTCCCGCGGTCCCAGAGCCGAGAGAAACGCTCGTTGCTTGGTACGGTCCCAAAAAGGAGGGCGAGAGGAGAAAGGGCAGGCTCCTTGCTCAGAGTCGTCGGGGTGCTCTGGGGCCCCTCTCGTCCCAGAAAAGAAACGCAGAGAAAGAGAGGTCATTGACAAGGGAGAGGGAAGACTCTGGGCCTGTCCTCTCCGGGAGACAGGCCTCTGCAGGCCTGGCCGGGAGCCCAGGCCGAAGCCCGCAGGCCACCGGTGGGAAAGGCCGGGGTTCCCCTGACAGAAGGTGGAGGTGACGGCGATGGGAGACAGCATGTCTGTGAGCATTGCCGTGGGAGAGACCTGCAGGGCAAGGCCGGCCGGCCCTAGCTAGGCCCCCGCTTGAGGAGGCCTCGGGGACTTTGGTTGGCGAGGAAAGCCCCTCTTCAGACGGGTCTGGCAGCCTGGCCCAACCCAGACCCTTGGCCTGGGCCAGGTGAGCTATGGCATGGAGAGGGGGGCTCTCCCAGCAGCCCCAGAGCTGGCCCACGGGTCCCTTCCCCCACAGCCCCTTCTGCAAGGGGCCCTGCCCCTCCCCCTGCCTTAGAACTCAGCCCTCTGCCCCCCAGCAAGTGTCAGCCAGGAACTATTCCTATCCAACAGTGGCCCCTAGCGGTGGAAGTTTGGGCTCTGACTTTGGGCACCGGAGCCGCTCTCTTGTTCCTGGAGCTTCTTCTGTCTCTTGGCTTTTCACCAGACACACAGGAGGGAACAACTGTCCAGGACAGCATAGCAGAGCTTCTCTCCTAGCCCAGTCCCCTCCCAGCAGGCTCCACCCACGTCGGCCACCCCTTCCGTCGCGTCCCCGTGGCCTCCTGCTGGCATTCGGTGTATACATTTTGGAACCCCGCTTCCCCCAGCGCTGGAGGTTTTCCTGGCAGTGGACGCGCTCCCCGAAGTGCATCGGGTGGGTTTCGGCAGGATGCCTATTGGCCGCATCTGTCCCGGCACTGCCACTGGGGACAACTCCCGAGTGCAGAAAACGGCTCCCCTCCCCCCCAATCCATCACAACTGTCTTCCCACTCCCGGGCTTGGGCACCTCCCGCCAGTGGCCACCGTCTCCAGAGCCACCAGGAGGGGCGGGGTCGGGGCGAGTCTGCCGGGGGCGGGGTGAGTGGCGCCTGCGCGCCAGGGCGGCGCTGGGCGTGGCCGGCCCAGCGGGCCGGGGCGCCTGCGCCGTGCTCCCGGCTTGGCGGGCGTCAGAGGGCGGTCTACGGCTCTACGGCGGCGCGGGAGGCCTAGCGCTTGCCCCTCCCCCTGCCCCACCCCCACCCCGGGCGCCGTCTGGGCGCCCCGAAAGGAGGGGGTCAGGCGGAGGCAGCGGATGGAGCGAGAGGGGGCTTAGATCCCACAGGGCTGTCGGATGCGGCTCTCCCGCTGGCAGGTGTCGGCACTTTTGCTTCCCTCCACGGTGAGGACCACGTTCTCCTCCCTCTCAGCTGACCTGGGCCGGTCCAACGAACCTGAGCGCAGGTGGTGCACCTGCGCTGGGGCTCAGGTCCCAGCTGGCACGGGGCCTGTCCAGAGACATGCAGAAGCCTGTCTCCCGAGCATGCACGCACTCAGTGCCAGGCTCAGCCGCCGCCAAAGTGACAGAAGAAGAGGCATGTGTAGGGAGGCCCCCCCTGCAACCGACTCCCCACCCCCACCCCGTACCCCGTGCAAGAGCACGGATTCCCAAGTAGAGCCCACTGGCAGGCCACTGAGGCCCGGAGCCACCTGCCATCAGCAGCGTAGTCCTGGGTGTCCCCGCAGCCCTCAGGAGCACCAGGGCCTGGGGCTTGATCGACCAGGCAGCTGCGCCTCGGCGAGAAGGCCTATCTGCTTTGGTTTGGAAATCTGGACAGTATCCCTGCGGCATTGCCCGCTATGGTAGCTTGGAACGGCAATCAATAGGAAAATCATCTGGTTGCGTGGCGTGCTGTGGCAGAGGGAAATGTGCTGAAGATGATGGGTTCTCCCTCTTTTTCCCCCAAAAACGGATGGGTACGACTCGAGTCACTGCCCAGACAACCTATACGTCCGCTTTGGACGGTCACGATGGCCGCTTAGAATATACCCGGTCCATGGAACACCTGGACCTGTAAGCCCACTTGACCGCAGTGCCTGCCTCAAGTGAGCAGAAATGATTTCCACGCAAGTGTCTCGCCACCCAATAGGTAAGCAGTTTCGTTGTGCGTCCCGCGGTCCCAGAGCCGAGAGAAACGCTCGTTGCTTGGTACGGTCCCAAAAAGGAGGGCGAGAGGAGAAAGGGCAGGCTCCTTGCTCAGAGTCGTCGGGGTGCTCTGGGGCCCCTCTCGTCCCAGAAAAGAAACGCAGAGAAAGAGAGGTCATTGACAAGGGAGAGGGAAGACTCTGGGCCTGTCCTCTCCGGGAGACAGGCCTCTGCAGGCCTGGCCGGGAGCCCAGGCCGAAGCCCGCAGGCCACCGGTGGGAAAGGCCGGGGTTCCCCTGACAGAAGGTGGAGGTGACGGCGATGGGAGACAGCATGTCTGTGAGCATTGCCGTGGGAGAGACCTGCAGGGCAAGGCCGGCCGGCCCTAGCTAGGCCCCCGCTTGAGGAGGCCTCGGGGACTTTGGTTGGCGAGGAAAGCCCCTCTTCAGACGGGTCTGGCAGCCTGGCCCAACCCAGACCCTTGGCCTGGGCCAGGTGAGCTATGGCATGGAGAGGGGGGCTCTCCCAGCAGCCCCAGAGCTGGCCCACGGGTCCCTTCCCCCACAGCCCCTTCTGCAAGGGGCCCTGCCCCTCCCCCTGCCTTAGAACTCAGCCCTCTGCCCCCCAGCAAGTGTCAGCCAGGAACTATTCCTATCCAACAGTGGCCCCTAGCGGTGGAAGTTTGGGCTCTGACTTTGGGCACCGGAGCCGCTCTCTTGTTCCTGGAGCTTCTTCTGTCTCTTGGCTTTTCACCAGACACACAGGAGGGAACAACTGTCCAGGACAGCATAGCAGAGCTTCTCTCCTAGCCCAGTCCCCTCCCAGCAGGCTCCACCCACGTCGGCCACCCCTTCCGTCGCGTCCCCGTGGCCTCCTGCTGGCATTCGGTGTATACATTTTGGAACCCCGCTTCCCCCAGCGCTGGAGGTTTTCCTGGCAGTGGACGCGCTCCCCGAAGTGCATCGGGTGGGTTTCGGCAGGATGCCTATTGGCCGCATCTGTCCCGGCACTGCCACTGGGGACAATCCATCACAACTGTCTTCCCACTCCCGGGCTTGGGCACCTCCCGCCAGTGGCCACCGTCTCCAGAGCCACCAGGAGGGGCGGGGTCGGGGCGAGTCTGCCGGGGGCGGGGTGAGTGGCGCCTGCGCGCCAGGGCGGCGCTGGGCGTGGCCGGCCCAGCGGGCCGGGGCGCCTGCGCCGTGCTCCCGGCTTGGCGGGCGTCAGAGGGCGGTCTACGGCTCTACGGCGGCGCGGGAGGCCTAGCGCTTGCCCCTCCCCCTCCCCCACCCCCACCCCGGGCGCCGTCTGGGCGCCCCGAAAGGAGGGGGTCAGGCGGAGGCAGCGGATGGAGCGAGAGGGGGCTTAGATCCCACAGGGCTGTCGGATGCGGCTCTCCCGCTGGCAGGTGTCGGCACTTTTGCTTCCCTCCGCGGTGAGGACCACGTTCTCCTCCCTCTCAGCTGACCTGGGCCGGTCCAACGAACCTGAGCGCAGGTGGTGCACCTGCGCTGGGGCTCAGGTCCCAGCTGGCACGGGGCCTGTCCAGAGACATGCAGAAGCCTGTCTCCCGAGCATGCACGCACCCAGTGGCAGGCTCAGCCGCCGCCAAAGTGACAGAAGAAGAGGCATACGTAGGTAGGCCCCCCCTGCAACCGACTCCCCACCCCCACCCCGTACCCCGCGCAAGAGCACGGATTCCCAAGTAGAGCCCACTGGCAGGCCACTGAGGCCCGGAGCCACCTGCCATCAGCAGCGTAGTCCTGGGTGTCCCCGCAGCCCTCAGGAGCACCAGGGCCTGGGGCTTGATCGACCAGGCAGCTGCGCCTCGGCGAGAAGGCCTATCTGCTTTGGTTTGGAAATCTGGACAGTATCCCTGCGGCATTGCCCGCTATGGTAGCTTGGAACGGCAATCAATAGGAAAATCACCTGGTTGCGTGGCGTGCTGTGGCAGAGGGAAATGTGCTGAAGATGATGGGTTCTCCCTTTTTTTCCCCAAAAAACGGATGGGTACGACTCGAGTCACTGCCCAGACAACCCATACGTCCGCTCTGGACGGTCACGATGGCCGCTTAGAATATACCCGGTCCATGGAACACCTGGACCTGTAAGCCCACTTGACCGCAGTGCCTGCCTCAAGTGAGCAGAAATGATTTCCACGCAAGTGTCTCGCCACCCAATAGGTAAGCAGTTTCGTTGTGCGTCCCGCGGTCCCAGAGCCGAGAGAAACACTCGTTGCTTGGTACGGTCCCAAAAAGGAGGGCGAGAGGAGAAAGGGCAGGCTCCTTGCTCAGAGTCGTCGGGGTGCTCTGGGGCCCCTCTCGTCCCAGAAAAGAAACGCAGAGAAAGAGAGGTCATTGACAAGGGAGAGGGAAGACTCTGGGCCTGTCCTCTCCGGGAGACAGGCCTCTGCAGGCCTGGCCGGGAGCCCAGGCCGAAGCCCGCAGGCCACCGGTGGGAAAGGCCGGGGTTCCCCTGACAGAAGGTGGAGGTGACGGCGATGGGAGACAGCATGTCTGTGAGCATTGCCGTGGGAGAGACCTGCAGGGCAAGGCCGGCCGGCCCTAGCTAGGCCCCCGCTTGAGGAGGCCTCGGGGACTTTGGTTGGCGAGGAAAGCCCCTCTTCAGACGGGTCTGGCAGCCTGGCCCAACCCAGACCCTTGGCCTGGGCCAGGTGAGCTATGGCATGGAGAGGGGGGCTCTCCCAGCAGCCCCAGAGCTGGCCCACGGGTCCCTTCCCCCACAGCCCCTTCTGCAAGGGGCCCTGCCCCTCCCCCTGCCTTAGAACTCAGCCCTCTGCCCCCCAGCAAGTGTCAGCCAGGAACTATTCCTATCCAACAGTGGCCCCTAGCGGTGGAAGTTTGGGCTCTGACTTTGGGCACCGGAGCCGCTCTCTTGTTCCTGGAGCTTCTTCTGTCTCTTGGCTTTTCACCAGACACACAGGAGGGAACAACTGTCCAGGACAGCATAGCAGAGCTTCTCTCCTAGCCCAGTCCCCTCCCAGCAGGCTCCACCCACGTCGGCCACCCCTTCCGTCGCGTCCCCGTGGCCTCCTGCTGGCATTCGGTGTATACATTTTGGAACCCCGCTTCCCCCAGCGCTGGAGGTTTTCCTGGCAGTGGACGCGCTCCCCGAAGTGCATCGGGTGGGTTTCGGCAGGATGCCTATTGGCCGCATCTGTCCCGGCACTGCCACTGGGGACAACTCCCGAGTGCAGAAAACGCCTCCCCTCCCCCCCAATCCATCACAACTGTCTTCCCACTCCCGGGCTTGGGCACCTCCCGCCAGTGGCCACCGTCTCCAGAGCCACCAGGAGGGGCGGGGTCGGGGCGAGTCTGCCGGGGGCGGGGTGAGTGGCGCCTGCGCGCCAGGGCGGCGCTGGGCGTGGCCGGCCCAGCGGGCCGGGGCGCCTGCGCCGTGCTCCCGGCTTGGCGGGCGTCAGAGGGCGGTCTACGGCTCTACGGCGGCGCGGGAGGCCTAGCGCTTGCCCCTCCCCCTCCCCCACCCCCACCCCGGGCGCCGTCTGGGCGCCCCGAAAGGAGGGGGTCAGGCGGAGGCAGCGGATGGAGCGAGAGGGGGCTTAGATCCCACAGGGCTGTCGGATGCGGCTCTCCCGCTGGCAGGTGTCGGCACTTTTGCTTCCCTCCGCGGTGAGGACCACGTTCTCTTCCCTCTCAGCTGACCTGGGCCGGTCCAACGAACCTGAGCGCAGGTGGTGCACCTGCGCTGGGGCTCAGGTCCCAGCTGGCACGGGGCCTGTCCAGAGACATGCAGAAGCCTGTCTCCCGAGCATGCACGCACCCAGTGCCAGGCTCAGCCGCCGCCAAAGTGACAGAAGAAGAGGCATACGTAGGTAGGCCCCCCCTGCAACCGACTCCCCCCCCCCCACCCCGTACCCCGCGCAAGAGCACGGATTCCCAAGTAGAGCCCACTGGCAGGCCACTGAGGCCCGGAGCCACCTGCCATCAGCAGCGTAGTCCTGGGTGTCCCCGCAGCCCTCAGGAGCACCAGGGCCTGGGGCTTGATCGACCAGGCAGCTGCGCCTCGGCGAGAAGGCCTATCTGCTTTGGTTTGGAAATCTGGACAGTATCCCTGCGGCATTGCCCGCTATGGTAGCTTGGAACGGCAATCAATAGGAAAATCACCTGGTTGCGTGGCGTGCTGTGGCAGAGGGAAATGTGCTGAAGATGATGGGTTCTCCCTTTTTTTCCCCCAAAAACGGATGGGTACGACTCGAGTCACTGCCCAGACAACCCATACGTCCGCTCTGGACGGTCACGATGGCCGCTTAGAATATACCCGGTCCATGGAACACCTGGACCTGTAAGCCCACTTGACCGCAGTGCCTGCCTCAAGTGAGCAGAAATGATTTCCACGCAAGTGTCTCGCCACCCAATAGGTAAGCAGTTTCGTTGTGCGTCCCGCGGTCCCAGAGCCGAGAGAAACGCTCGTTGCTTGGTACGGTCCCAAAAAGGAGGGCGAGAGGAGAAAGGGCAGGCTCCTTGCTCAGAGTCGTCGGGGTGCTCTGGGGCCCCTCTCGTCCCAGAAAAGAAACGCAGAGAAAGAGAGGTCATTGACAAGGGAGAGGGAAGACTCTGGGCCTGTCCTCTCCGGGAGACAGGCCTCTGCAGGCCTGGCCGGGAGCCCAGGCCGAAGCCCGCAGGCCACCGGTGGGAAAGGCCGGGGTTCCCCTGACAGAAGGTGGAGGTGACGGCGATGGGAGACAGCATGTCTGTGAGCATTGCCGTGGGAGAGACCTGCAGGGCAAGGCCGGCCGGCCCTAGCTAGGCCCCCGCTTGAGGAGGCCTCGGGGACTTTGGTTGGCGAGGAAAGCCCCTCTTCAGACGGGTCTGGCAGCCTGGCCCAACCCAGACCCTTGGCCTGGGCCAGGTGAGCTATGGCATGGAGAGGGGGGCTCTCCCAGCAGCCCCAGAGCTGGCCCACGGGTCCCTTCCCCCACAGCCCCTTCTGCAAGGGGCCCTGCCCCTCCCCCTGCCTTAGAACTCAGCCCTCTGCCCCCCAGCAAGTGTCAGCCAGGAACTATTCCTATCCAACAGTGGCCCCTAGCGGTGGAAGTTTGGGCTCTGACTTTGGGCACCGGAGCCGCTCTCTTGTTCCTGGAGCTTCTTCTGTCTCTTGGCTTTTCACCAGACACACAGGAGGGAACAACTGTCCAGGACAGCATAGCAGAGCTTCTCTCCTAGCCCAGTCCCCTCCCAGCAGGCTCCACCCACGTCGGCCACCCCTTCCGTCGCGTCCCCGTGGCCTCCTGCTGGCATTCGGTGTATACATTTTGGAACCCCGCTTCCCCCAGCGCTGGAGGTTTTCCTGGCAGTGGACGCGCTCCCCGAAGTGCATCGGGTGGGTTTCGGCAGGATGCCTATTGGCCGCATCTGTCCCGGCACTGCCACTGGGGACAACTCCCGAGTGCAGAAAACGGCTCCCCTCCCCCCCAATCCATCACAACTGTCTTCCCACTCCCGGGCTTGGGCACCTCCCGCCAGTGGCCACCGTCTCCAGAGCCACCAGGAGGGGCGGGGTCGGGGCGAGTCTGCCGGGGGCGGGGTGAGTGGCGCCTGCGCGCCAGGGCGGCGCTGGGCGTGGCCGGCCCAGCGGGCCGGGGCGCCTGCGCCGTGCTCCCGGCTTGGCGGGCGTCAGAGGGCGGTCTACGGCTCTACGGCGGCGCGGGAGGCCTAGCGCTTGCCCCTCCCCCTGCCCCACACCCACCCCGGGCGCCGTCTGGGCGCCCCGAAAGGAGGGGGTCAGGCGGAGGCAGCGGATGGAGCGAGAGGGGGCTTAGATCCCACAGGGCTGTCGGATGCGGCTCTCCCGCTGGCAGGTGTCGGCACTTTTGCTTCCCTCCACGGTGAGGACCACGTTCTCCTCCCTCTCAGCTGACCTGGGCCGGTCCAACGAACCTGAGCGCAGGTGGTGCACCTGCGCTGGGGCTCAGGTCCCAGCTGGCACGGGGCCTGTCCAGAGACATGCAGAAGCCTGTCTCCCGAGCATGCACGCACTCAGTGCCAGGCTCAGCCGCCGCCAAAGTGACAGAAGAAGAGGCATGTGTAGGGAGGCCCCCCCTGCAACCGACTCCCCACCCCCACCCCGTACCCCGTGCAAGAGCACGGATTCCCAAGTAGAGCCCACTGGCAGGCCACTGAGGCCCGGAGCCACCTGCCATCAGCAGCGTAGTCCTGGGTGTCCCCGCAGCCCTCAGGAGCACCAGGGCCTGGGGCTTGATCGACCAGGCAGCTGCGCCTCGGCGAGAAGGCCTATCTGCTTTGGTTTGGAAATCTGGACAGTATCCCTGCGGCATTGCCCGCTATGGTAGCTTGGAACGGCAATCAATAGGAAAATCATCTGGTTGCGTGGCGTGCTGTGGCAGAGGGAAATGTGCTGAAGATGATGGGTTCTCCCTCTTTTTCCCCCAAAAACGGATGGGTACGACTCGAGTCACTGCCCAGACAACCTATACGTCCGCTTTGGACGGTCACGATGGCCGCTTAGAATATACCCGGTCCATGGAACACCTGGACCTGTAAGCCCACTTGACCGCAGTGCCTGCCTCAAGTGAGCAGAAATGATTTCCACGCAAGTGTCTCGCCACCCAATAGGTAAGCAGTTTCGTTGTGCGTCCCGCGGTCCCAGAGCCGAGAGAAACGCTCGTTGCTTGGTACGGTCCCAAAAAGGAGGGCGAGAGGAGAAAGGGCAGGCTCCTTGCTCAGAGTCGTCGGGGTGCTCTGGGGCCCCTCTCGTCCCAGAAAAGAAACGCAGAGAAAGAGAGGTCATTGACAAGGGAGAGGGAAGACTCTGGGCCTGTCCTCTCCGGGAGACAGGCCTCTGCAGGCCTGGCCGGGAGCCCAGGCCGAAGCCCGCAGGCCACCGGTGGGAAAGGCCGGGGTTCCCCTGACAGAAGGTGGAGGTGACGGCGATGGGAGACAGCATGTCTGTGAGCATTGCCGTGGGAGAGACCTGCAGGGCAAGGCCGGCCGGCCCTAGCTAGGCCCCCGCTTGAGGAGGCCTCGGGGACTTTGGTTGGCGAGGAAAGCCCCTCTTCAGACGGGTCTGGCAGCCTGGCCCAACCCAGACCCTTGGCCTGGGCCAGGTGAGCTATGGCATGGAGAGGGGGGCTCTCCCAGCAGCCCCAGAGCTGGCCCACGGGTCCCTTCCCCCACAGCCCCTTCTGCAAGGGGCCCTGCCCCTCCCCCTGCCTTAGAACTCAGCCCTCTGCCCCCCAGCAAGTGTCAGCCAGGAACTATTCCTATCCAACAGTGGCCCCTAGCGGTGGAAGTTTGGGCTCTGACTTTGGGCACCGGAGCCGCTCTCTTGTTCCTGGAGCTTCTTCTGTCTCTTGGCTTTTCACCAGACACACAGGAGGGAACAACTGTCCAGGACAGCATAGCAGAGCTTCTCTCCTAGCCCAGTCCCCTCCCAGCAGGCTCCACCCACGTCGGCCACCCCTTCCGTCGCGTCCCCGTGGCCTCCTGCTGGCATTCGGTGTATACATTTTGGAACCCCGCTTCCCCCAGCGCTGGAGGTTTTCCTGGCAGTGGACGCGCTCCCCGAAGTGCATCGGGTGGGTTTCGGCAGGATGCCTATTGGCCGCATCTGTCCCGGCACTGCCACTGGGGACAACTCCCGAGTGCAGAAAACGCCTCCCCTCCCCCCCAATCCATCACAACTGTCTTCCCACTCCCGGGCTTGGGCACCTCCCGCCAGTGGCCACCGTCTCCAGAGCCACCAGGAGGGGCGGGGTCGGGGCGAGTCTGCCGGGGGCGGGGTGAGTGGCGCCTGCGCGCCAGGGCGGCGCTGGGCGTGGCCGGCCCAGCGGGCCGGGGCGCCTGCGCCGTGCTCCCGTCTTGGCGGGCGTCAGAGGGCGGTCTACGGCTCTACGGCGGCGCGGGAGGCCTAGCGCTTGCCCCTCCCCCTCCCCCACCCCCACCCCGGGCGCCGTCTGGGCGCCCCGAAAGGAGGGGGTCAGGCGGAGGCAGCGGATGGAGCGAGAGGGGGCTTAGATCCCACAGGGCTGTCGGATGCGGCTCTCCCGCTGGCAGGTGTCGGCACTTTTGCTTCCCTCCACGGTGAGGACCACGTTCTCCTCCCTCTCAGCTGACCTGGGCCGGTCCAACGAACCTGAGCGCAGGTGGTGCACCTGCGCTGGGGCTCAGGTCCCAGCTGGCACGGGGCCTGTCCAGAGACATGCAGAAGCCTGTCTCCCGAGCATGCACGCACTCAGTGCCAGGCTCAGCCGCCGCCAAAGTGACAGAAGAAGAGGCATGTGTAGGGAGGCCCCCCCTGCAACCGACTCCCCACCCCCACCCCGTACCCCGTGCAAGAGCACGGATTCCCAAGTAGAGCCCACTGGGAGGCCACTGAGGCCCGGAGCCACCTGCCATCAGCAGCGTAGTCCTGGGTGTCCCCGCAGCCCTCAGGAGCACCAGGGCCTGGGGCTTGCTCGACCAGGCAGCTGCGCCTCGGCGAGAAGGCCTATCTGCTTTGGTTTGGAAATCTGGACAGTATCCCTGCGGCATTGCCCGCTATGGTAGCTTGGAACGGCAATCAATAGGAAAATCATCTGGTTGCGTGGCGTGCTGTGGCAGAGGGAAATGTGCTGAAGATGATGGGTTCTCCCTCTTTTTCCCCCAAAAACGGATGGGTACGACTCGAGTCACTGCCCAGACAACCTATACGTCCGCTTTGGACGGTCACGATGGCCGCTTAGAATATACCCGGTCCATGGAACACCTGGACCTGTAAGCCCACTTGACCGCAGTGCCTGCCTCAAGTGAGCAGAAATGATTTCCACGCAAGTGTCTCGCCACCCAATAGGTAAGCAGTTTCGTTGTGCGTCCCGCGGTCCCAGAGCCGAGAGAAACGCTCGTTGCTTGGTACGGTCCCAAAAAGGAGGGCGAGAGGAGAAAGGGCAGGCTCCTTGCTCAGAGTCGTCGGGGTGCTCTGGGGCCCCTCTCGTCCCAGAAAAGAAACGCAGAGAAAGAGAGGTCATTGACAAGGGAGAGGGAAGACTCTGGGCCTGTCCTCTCCGGGAGACAGGCCTCTGCAGGCCTGGCCGGGAGCCCAGGCCGAAGCCCGCTGGCCACCGGTGGGAAAGGCCGGGGTTCCCCTGACAGAAGGTGGAGGTGACGGCGATGGGAGACAAGCATGTCTGTGAGCATTGCCGTGGGAGAGACCTGCAGGGCAAGGCCGGCCGGCCCTAGCTAGGCCCCCGCTTGAGGAGGCCTCGGGGACTTTGGTTGGCGAGGAAAGCCCCTCTTCAGACGGGTCTGGCAGCCTGGCCCAACCCAGACCCTTGGCCTGGGCCAGGTGAGCTATGGCATGGAGAGGGGGGCTCTCCCAGCAGCCCCAGAGCTGGCCCACGGGTCCCTTCCCCCACAGCCCCTTCTGCAAGGGGCCCTGCCCCTCCCCCTGCCTTAGAACTCAGCCCTCTGCCCCCCAGCAAGTGTCAGCCAGGAACTATTCCTATCCAACAGTGGCCCCTAGCGGTGGAAGTTTGGGCTCTGACTTTGGGCACCGGAGCCGCTCTCTTGTTCCTGGAGCTTCTTCTGTCTCTTGGCTTTTCACCAGACACACAGGAGGGAACAACTGTCCAGGACAGCATAGCAGAGCTTCTCTCCTAGCCCAGTCCCCTCCCAGCAGGCTCCACCCACGTCGGCCACCCCTTCCGTCGCGTCCCCGTGGCCTCCTGCTGGCATTCGGTGTATACATTTTGGAACCCCGCTTCCCCCAGCGCTGGAGGTTTTCCTGGCAGTGGACGCGCTCCCCGAAGTGCATCGGGTGGGTTTCGGCAGGATGCCTATTGGCCGCATCTGTCCCGGCACTGCCACTGGGGACAACTCCCGAGTGCAGAAAACGCCTCCCCTCCCCCCCAATCCATCACAACTGTCTTCCCACTCCCGGGCTTGGGCACCTCCCGCCAGTGGCCACCGTCTCCAGAGCCACCAGGAGGGGCGGGGTCGGGGCGAGTCTGCCGGGGGCGGGGTGAGTGGCGCCTGCGCGCCAGGGCGGCGCTGGGCGTGGCCGGCCCAGCGGGCCGGGGCGCCTGCGCCGTGCTCCCGGCTTGGCGGGCGTCAGAGGGCGGTCTACGGCTCTACGGCGGCGCGGGAGGCCTAGCGCTTGCCCCTCCCCCTGCCCCACACCCACCCCGGGCGCCGTCTGGGCGCCCCGAAAGGAGGGGGTCAGGCGGAGGCAGCGGATGGAGCGAGAGGGGGCTTAGATCCCACAGGGCTGTCGGATGCGGCTCTCCCGCTGGCAGGTGTCGGCACTTTTGCTTCCCTCCACGGTGAGGACCAGGTTCTCCTCCCTCTCAGCTGACCTGGGCCGGTCCAACGAACCTGAGCGCAGGTGGTGCACCTGCGCTGGGGCTCAGGTCCCAGCTGGCACGGGGCCTGTCCAGAGACATGCAGAAGCCTGTCTCCCGAGCATGCACGCACTCAGTGCCAGGCTCAGCCGCCGCCAAAGTGACAGAAGAAGAGGCATGTGTAGGGAGGCCCCCCCTGCAACCGACTCCCCACCCCCACCCCGTACCCCGTGCAAGAGCACGGATTCCCAAGTAGAGCCCACTGGCAGGCCACTGAGGCCCGGAGCCACCTGCCATCAGCAGCGTAGTCCTGGGTGTCCCCGCAGCCCTCAGGAGCACCAGGGCCTGGGGCTTGATCGACCAGGCAGCTGCGCCTCGGTGAGAAGGCCTATCTGCTTTGGTTTGGAAATCTGGACAGTATCCCTGCGGCATTGCCCGCTATGGTAGCTTGGAACGGCAATCAATAGGAAAATCATCTGGTTGCGTGGCGTGCTGTGGCAGAGGGAAATGTGCTGAAGATGATGGGTTCTCCCTCTTTTTCCCCCAAAAACGGATGGGTACGACTCGAGTCACTGCCCAGACAACCTATACGTCCGCTTTGGACGGTCACGATGGCCGCTTAGAATATACCCGGTCCATGGAACACCTGGACCTGTAAGCCCACTTGACCGCAGTGCCTGCCTCAAGTGAGCAGAAATGATACCCACGCAAGTGTCTCGCCACCCAATAGGTAAGCAGTTTCGTTGTGCGTCCCACGGCCCCAGAGCCGAGAGAAATGCTCGTTGCTTGGTACGGTCCCAAAAAGGAGGGCGAGAGGAGAAAGGGCAGGCTCCTTGCTCAGAGTCGTCGGGGTGCTCTGGGGCCCCTCTCGTCCCAGAAAAGAAACGCAGAGAAAGAGAGGTCATTGACAAGGGAGAGGGGAGACTCTGGGCCTGTCCTCTCCGGGAGACAGGCCTCTGCAGGCCTGGCCAGGAGCCCAGGCCGAAGCCCGCAGGCCACCGGTGGGAAAGGCCGGGGTTCCCCTGACAGAAGGTGGAGGTGACGGCGATGGGAGACAGCATGTCTGTGAGCATTGCCGTGGGAGAGACCTGCAGGGCAAGGCCGGCCGGCCCTAGCTAGGCCCCCGCTTGAGGAGGCCTCGGGGACTTTGGTTGGCGAGGAAAGCCCCTCTTCAGACGGGTCTGGCAGCCTGGCCCAACCCAGACCCTTGGCCTGGGCCAGGTGAGCTATGGCATGGAGAGGGGGGCTCTCCCAGCAGCCCCAGAGCTGGCCCACGGGTCCCTTCCCCCACAGCCCCTTCTGCAAGGGGCCCTGCCCCTCCCCCTGCCTTAGAACTCAGCCCTCTGCCCCCCAGCAAGTGTCAGCCAGGAACTATTCCTATCCAACAGTGGCCCCTAGCGGTGGAAGTTTGGGCTCTGACTTTGGGCACCGGAGCCGCTCTCTTGTTCCTGGAGCTTCTTCTGTCTCTTGGCTTTTCACCAGACACACAGGAGGGAACAACTGTCCAGGACAGCATAGCAGAGCTTCTCTCCTAGCCCAGTCCCCTCCCAGCAGGCTCCACCCACGTCGGCCACCCCTTCCGTCGCGTCCCCGTGGCCTCCTGCTGGCATTCGGTGTATACATTTTGGAACCCCGCTTCCCCCAGCGCTGGAGGTTTTCCTGGCAGTGGACGCGCTCCCCGAAGTGCATCGGGTGGGTTTCGGCAGGATGCCTATTGGCCGCATCTGTCCCGGCACTGCCACTGGGGACAACTCCCGAGTGCAGAAAACGCCTCCCCTCCCCCCCAATCCATCACAACTGTCTTCCCACTCCCGGGCTTGGGCACCTCCCGCCAGTGGCCACCGTCTCCAGAGCCACCAGGAGGGGCGGGGTCGGGGCGAGTCTGCCGGGGGCGGGGTGAGTGGCGCCTGCGCGCCAGGGCGGCGCTGGGCGTGGCCGGCCCAGCGGGCCGGGGCGCCTGCGCCGTGCTCCCGGCTTGGCGGGCGTCAGAGGGCGGTCTACGGCTCTACGGCGGCGCGGGAGGCCTAGCGCTTGCCCCTCCCCCTCCCCCACCCCCACCCCGGGCGCCGTCTGGGCGCCCCGAAAGGAGGGGGTCAGGCGGAGGCAGCGGATGGAGCGAGAGGGGGCTTAGATCCCACAGGGCTGTCGGATGCGGCTCTCCCGCTGGCAGGTGTCGGCACTTTTGCTTCCCTCCGCGGTGAGGACCACGTTCTCCTCCCTCTCAGCTGACCTGGGCCGGTCCAACGAACCTGAGCGCAGGTGGTGCACCTGCGCTGGGGCTCAGGTCCCAGCTGGCACGGGGCCTGTCCAGAGACATGCAGAAGCCTGTCTCCCGAGCATGCACGCACCCAGTGCCAGGCTCAGCCGCCGCCAAAGTGACAGAAGAAGAGGCATACGTAGGTAGGCCCCCCCTGCAACCGACTCCCCCCCCCCACCCCGTACCCCGCGCAAGAGCACGGATTCCCAAGTAGAGCCCACTGGCAGGCCACTGAGGCCCGGAGCCACCTGCCATCAGCAGCGTAGTCCTGGGTGTCCCCGCAGCCCTCAGGAGCACCAGGGCCTGGGGCTTGATCGACCAGGCAGCTGCGCCTCGGCGAGAAGGCCTATCTGCTTTGGTTTGGAAATCTGGACAGTATCCCTGCGGCATTGCCCGCTATGGTAGCTTGGAACGGCAATCAATAGGAAAATCACCTGGTTGCGTGGCGTGCTGTGGCAGAGGGAAATGTGCTGAAGATGATGGGTTCTCCCTTTTTTTCCCCCAAAAACGGATGGGTACGACTCGAGTCACTGCCCAGACAACCCATACGTCCGCTCTGGACGGTCACGATGGCCGCTTAGAATATACCCGGTCCATGGAACACCTGGACCTGTAAGCCCACTTGACCGCAGTGCCTGCCTCAAGTGAGCAGAAATGATTTCCACGCAAGTGTCTCGCCACCCAATAGGTAAGCAGTTTCGTTGTGCGTCCCGCGGTCCCAGAGCCGAGAGAAACGCTCGTTGCTTGGTACGGTCCCAAAAAGGAGGGCGAGAGGAGAAAGGGCAGGCTCCTTGCTCAGAGTCGTCGGGGTGCTCTGGGGCCCCTCTCGTCCCAGAAAAGAAACGCAGAGAAAGAGAGGTCATTGACAAGGGAGAGGGAAGACTCTGGGCCTGTCCTCTCCGGGAGACAGGCCTCTGCAGGCCTGGCCGGGAGCCCAGGCCGAAGCCCGCAGGCCACCGGTGGGAAAGGCCGGGGTTCCCCTGACAGAAGGTGGAGGTGACGGCGATGGGAGACAGCATGTCTGTGAGCATTGCCGTGGGAGAGACCTGCAGGGCAAGGCCGGCCGGCCCTAGCTAGGCCCCCGCTTGAGGAGGCCTCGGGGACTTTGGTTGGCGAGGAAAGCCCCTCTTCAGACGGGTCTGGCAGCCTGGCCCAACCCAGACCCTTGGCCTGGGCCAGGTGAGCTATGGCATGGAGAGGGGGGCTCTCCCAGCAGCCCCAGAGCTGGCCCACGGGTCCCTTCCCCCACAGCCCCTTCTGCAAGGGGCCCTGCCCCTCCCCCTGCCTTAGAACTCAGCCCTCTGCCCCCCAGCAAGTGTCAGCCAGGAACTATTCCTATCCAACAGTGGCCCCTAGCGGTGGAAGTTTGGGCTCTGACTTTGGGCACCGGAGCCGCTCTCTTGTTCCTGGAGCTTCTTCTGTCTCTTGGCTTTTCACCAGACACACAGGAGGGAACAACTGTCCAGGACAGCATAGCAGAGCTTCTCTCCTAGCCCAGTCCCCTCCCAGCAGGCTCCACCCACGTCGGCCACCCCTTCCGTCGCGTCCCCGTGGCCTCCTGCTGGCATTCGGTGTATACATTTTGGAACCCCGCTTCCCCCAGCGCTGGAGGTTTTCCTGGCAGTGGACGCGCTCCCCGAAGTGCATCGGGTGGGTTTCGGCAGGATGCCTATTGGCCGCATCTGTCCCGGCACTGCCACTGGGGACAACTCCCGAGTGCAGAAAACGCCTCCCCTCCCCCCCAATCCATCACAACTGTCTTCCCACTCCCGGGCTTGGGCACCTCCCGCCAGTGGCCACCGTCTCCAGAGCCACCAGGAGGGGCGGGGTCGGGGCGAGTCTGCCGGGGGCGGGGTGAGTGGCGCCTGCGCGCCAGGGCGGCGCTGGGCGTGGCCGGCCCAGCGGGCCGGGGCGCCTGCGCCGTGCTCCCGGCTTGGCGGGCGTCAGAGGGCGGTCTACGGCTCTACGGCGGCGCGGGAGGCCTAGCGCTTGCCCCTCCCCCTGCCCCACACCCACCCCGGGCGCCGTCTGGGCGCCCCGAAAGGAGGGGGTCAGGCGGAGGCAGCGGATGGAGCGAGAGGGGGCTTAGATCCCACAGGGCTGTCGGATGCGGCTCTCCCGCTGGCAGGTGTCGGCACTTTTGCTTCCCTCCACGGTGAGGACCAGGTTCTCCTCCCTCTCAGCTGACCTGGGCCGGTCCAACGAACCTGAGCGCAGGTGGTGCACCTGCGCTGGGGCTCAGGTCCCAGCTGGCACGGGGCCTGTCCAGAGACATGCAGAAGCCTGTCTCCCGAGCATGCACGCACTCAGTGCCAGGCTCAGCCGCCGCCAAAGTGACAGAAGAAGAGGCATGTGTAGGGAGGCCCCCCCTGCAACCGACTCCCCACCCCCACCCCGTACCCCGTGCAAGAGCACGGATTCCCAAGTAGAACCCACTGGCAGGCCACTGAGGCCCGGAGCCACCTGCCATCAGCAGCGTAGTCCTGGGTGTCCCCGCAGCCCTCAGGAGCACCAGGGCCTGGGGCTTGATCGACCAGGCAGCTGCGCCTCGGCGAGAAGGCCTATCTGCTTTGGTTTGGAAATCTGGACAGTATCCCTGCGGCATTGCCCGCTATGGTAGCTTGGAACGGCAATCAATAGGAAAATCATCTGGTTGCGTGGCGTGCTGTGGCAGAGGGAAATGTGCTGAAGATGATGGGTTCTCCCTCTTTTTCCCCCAAAAACGGATGGGTACGACTCGAGTCACTGCCCAGACAACCTATACGTCCGCTTTGGACGGTCACGATGGCCGCTTAGAATATACCCGGTCCATGGAACACCTGGACCTGTAAGCCCACTTGACCGCAGTGCCTGCCTCAAGTGAGCAGAAATGATTTCCACGCAAGTGTCTCGCCACCCAATAGGTAAGCAGTTTCATTGTGCGTCCCGCGGTCCCAGAGCCGAGAGAAACGCTCGTTGCTTGGTACGGTCCCAAAAAGGAGGGCGAGAGGAGAAAGGGCAGGCTCCTTGCTCAGAGTCGTCGGGGTGCTCTGGGGCCCCTCTCGTCCCAGAAAAGAAACGCAGAGAAAGAGAGGTCATTGACAAGGGAGAGGGAAGACTCTGGGCCTGTCCTCTCCGGGAGACAGGCCTCTGCAGGCCTGGCCGGGAGCCCAGGCCGAAGCCCGCAGGCCACCGGTGGGAAAGGCCGGGGTTCCCCTGACAGAAGGTGGAGGTGACGGCGATGGGAGACAGCATGTCTGTGAGCATTGCCGTGGGAGAGACCTGCAGGGCAAGGCCGGCCGGCCCTAGCTAGGCCCCCGCTTGAGGAGGCCTCGGGGACTTTGGTTGGCGAGGAAAGCCCCTCTTCAGACGGGTCTGGCAGCCTGGCCCAACCCAGACCCTTGGCCTGGGCCAGGTGAGCTATGGCATGGAGAGGGGGGCTCTCCCAGCAGCCCCAGAGCTGGCCCACGGGTCCCTTCCCCCACAGCCCCTTCTGCAAGGGGCCCTGCCCCTCCCCCTGCCTTAGAACTCAGCCCTCTGCCCCCCAGCAAGTGTCAGCCAGGAACTATTCCTATCCAACAGTGGCCCCTAGCGGTGGAAGTTTGGGCTCTGACTTTGGGCACCGGAGCCGCTCTCTTGTTCCTGGAGCTTCTTCTGTCTCTTGGCTTTTCACCAGACACACAGGAGGGAACAACTGTCCAGGACAGCATAGCAGAGCTTCTCTCCTAGCCCAGTCCCCTCCCAGCAGGCTCCACCCACGTCGGCCACCCCTTCCGTCGCGTCCCCGTGGCCTCCTGCTGGCATTCGGTGTATACATTTTGGAACCCCGCTTCCCCCAGCGCTGGAGGTTTTCCTGGCAGTGGACGCGCTCCCCGAAGTGCATCGGGTGGGTTTCGGCAGGATGCCTATTGGCCGCATCTGTCCCGGCACTGCCACTGGGGACAACTCCCGAGTGCAGAAAACGCCTCCCCTCCCCCCCAATCCATCACAACTGTCTTCCCACTCCCGGGCTTGGGCACCTCCCGCCAGTGGCCACCGTCTCCAGAGCCACCAGGAGGGGCGGGGTCGGGGCGAGTCTGCCGGGGGCGGGGTGAGTGGCGCCTGCGCGCCAGGGCGGCGCTGGGCGTGGCCGGCCCAGCGGGCCGGGGCGCCTGCGCCGTGCTCCCGGCTTGGCGGGCGTCAGAGGGCGGTCTACGGCTCTACGGCGGCGCGGGAGGCCTAGCGCTTGCCCCTCCCCCTGCCCCACACCCACCCCGGGCGCCGTCTGGGCGCCCCGAAAGGAGGGGGTCAGGCGGAGGCAGCGGATGGAGCGAGAGGGGGCTTAGATCCCACAGGGCTGTCGGATGCGGCTCTCCCGCTGGCAGGTGTCGGCACTTTTGCTTCCCTCCACGGTGAGGACCAGGTTCTCCTCCCTCTCAGCTGACCTGGGCCGGTCCAACGAACCTGAGCGCAGGTGGTGCACCTGCGCTGGGGCTCAGGTCCCAGCTGGCACGGGGCCTGTCCAGAGACATGCAGAAGCCTGTCTCCCGAGCATGCACGCACTCAGTGCCAGGCTCAGCCGCCGCCAAAGTGACAGAAGAAGAGGCATGTGTAGGGAGGCCCCCCCTGCAACCGACTCCCCACCCCCACCCCGTACCCCGTGCAAGAGCACGGATTCCCAAGTAGAGCCCACTGGCAGGCCACTGAGGCCCGGAGCCACCTGCCATCAGCAGCGTAGTCCTGGGTGTCCCCGCAGCCCTCAGGAGCACCAGGGCCTGGGGCTTGATCGACCAGGCAGCTGCGCCTCGGTGAGAAGGCCTATCTGCTTTGGTTTGGAAATCTGGACAGTATCCCTGCGGCATTGCCCGCTATGGTAGCTTGGAACGGCAATCAATAGGAAAATCATCTGGTTGCGTGGCGTGCTGTGGCAGAGGGAAATGTGCTGAAGATGATGGGTTCTCCCTCTTTTTCCCCCAAAAACGGATGGGTACGACTCGAGTCACTGCCCAGACAACCTATACGTCCGCTTTGGACGGTCACGATGGCCGCTTAGAATATACCCGGTCCATGGAACACCTGGACCTGTAAGCCCACTTGACCGCAGTGCCTGCCTCAAGTGAGCAGAAATGATACCCACGCAAGTGTCTCGCCACCCAATAGGTAAGCAGTTTCGTTGTGCGTCCCACGGCCCCAGAGCCGAGAGAAATGCTCGTTGCTTGGTACGGTCCCAAAAAGGAGGGCGAGAGGAGAAAGGGCAGGCTCCTTGCTCAGAGTCGTCGGGGTGCTCTGGGGCCCCTCTCGTCCCAGAAAAGAAACGCAGAGAAAGAGAGGTCATTGACAAGGGAGAGGGGAGACTCTGGGCCTGTCCTCTCCGGGAGACAGGCCTCTGCAGGCCTGGCCAGGAGCCCAGGCCGAAGCCCGCAGGCCACCGGTGGGAAAGGCCGGGGTTCCCCTGACAGAAGGTGGAGGTGACGGCGATGGGAGACAGCATGTCTGTGAGCATTGCCGTGGGAGAGACCTGCAGGGCAAGGCCGGCCGGCCCTAGCTAGGCCCCCGCTTGAGGAGGCCTCGGGGACTTTGGTTGGCGAGGAAAGCCCCTCTTCAGACGGGTCTGGCAGCCTGGCCCAACCCAGACCCTTGGCCTGGGCCAGGTGAGCTATGGCATGGAGAGGGGGGCTCTCCCAGCAGCCCCAGAGCTGGCCCACGGGTCCCTTCCCCCACAGCCCCTTCTGCAAGGGGCCCTGCCCCTCCCCCTGCCTTAGAACTCAGCCCTCTGCCCCCCAGCAAGTGTCAGCCAGGAACTATTCCTATCCAACAGTGGCCCCTAGCGGTGGAAGTTTGGGCTCTGACTTTGGGCACCGGAGCCGCTCTCTTGTTCCTGGAGCTTCTTCTGTCTCTTGGCTTTTCACCAGACACACAGGAGGGAACAACTGTCCAGGACAGCATAGCAGAGCTTCTCTCCTAGCCCAGTCCCCTCCCAGCAGGCTCCACCCACGTCGGCCACCCCTTCCGTCGCGTCCCCGTGGCCTCCTGCTGGCATTCGGTGTATACATTTTGGAACCCCGCTTCCCCCAGCGCTGGAGGTTTTCCTGGCAGTGGACGCGCTCCCCGAAGTGCATCGGGTGGGTTTCGGCAGGATGCCTATTGGCCGCATCTGTCCCGGCACTGCCACTGGGGACAACTCCCGAGTGCAGAAAACGCCTCCCCTCCCCCCCAATCCATCACAACTGTCTTCCCACTCCCGGGCTTGGGCACCTCCCGCCAGTGGCCACCGTCTCCAGAGCCACCAGGAGGGGCGGGGTCGGGGCGAGTCTGCCGGGGGCGGGGTGAGTGGCGCCTGCGCGCCAGGGCGGCGCTGGGCGTGGCCGGCCCAGCGGGCCGGGGCGCCTGCGCCGTGCTCCCGGCTTGGCGGGCGTCAGAGGGCGGTCTACGGCTCTACGGCGGCGCGGGAGGCCTAGCGCTTGCCCCTCCCCCTCCCCCACCCCCACCCCGGGCGCCGTCTGGGCGCCCCGAAAGGAGGGGGTCAGGCGGAGGCAGCGGATGGAGCGAGAGGGGGCTTAGATCCCACAGGGCTGTCGGATGCGGCTCTCCCGCTGGCAGGTGTCGGCACTTTTGCTTCCCTCCGCGGTGAGGACCACGTTCTCCTCCCTCTCAGCTGACCTGGGCCGGTCCAACGAACCTGAGCGCAGGTGGTGCACCTGCGCTGGGGCTCAGGTCCCAGCTGGCACGGGGCCTGTCCAGAGACATGCAGAAGCCTGTCTCCCGAGCATGCACGCACCCAGTGCCAGGCTCAGCCGCCGCCAAAGTGACAGAAGAAGAGGCATACGTAGGTAGGCCCCCCCCTGCAACCGACTCCCCCCCCCCACCCCGTACCCCGCGCAAGAGCACGGATTCCCAAGTAGAGCCCACTGGCAGGCCACTGAGGCCCGGAGCCACCTGCCATCAGCAGCGTAGTCCTGGGTGTCCCCGCAGCCCTCAGGAGCACCAGGGCCTGGGGCTTGATCGACCAGGCAGCTGCGCCTCGGCGAGAAGGCCTATCTGCTTTGGTTTGGAAATCTGGACAGTATCCCTGCGGCATTGCCCGCTATGGTAGCTTGGAACGGCAATCAATAGGAAAATCACCTGGTTGCGTGGCGTGCTGTGGCAGAGGGAAATGTGCTGAAGATGATGGGTTCTCCCTTTTTTTCCCCCAAAAACGGATGGGTACGACTCGAGTCACTGCCCAGACAACCCATACGTCCGCTCTGGACGGTCACGATGGCCGCTTAGAATATACCCGGTCCATGGAACACCTGGACCTGTAAGCCCACTTGACCGCAGTGCCTGCCTCAAGTGAGCAGAAATGATTTCCACGCAAGTGTCTCGCCACCCAATAGGTAAGCAGTTTCGTTGTGCGTCCCGCGGTCCCAGAGCCGAGAGAAACGCTCGTTGCTTGGTACGGTCCCAAAAAGGAGGGCGAGAGGAGAAAGGGCAGGCTCCTTGCTCAGAGTCGTCGGGGTGCTCTGGGGCCCCTCTCGTCCCAGAAAAGAAACGCAGAGAAAGAGAGGTCATTGAGAAGGGAGAGGGAAGACTCTGGGCCTGTCCTCTCCGGGAGACAGGCCTCTGCAGGCCTGGCCGGGAGCCCAGGCCGAAGCCCGCAGGCCACCGGTGGGAAAGGCCGGGGTTCCCCTGACAGAAGGTGGAGGTGACGGCGATGGGAGACAGCATGTCTGTGAGCATTGCCGTGGGAGAGACCTGCAGGGCAAGGCCGGCCGGCCCTAGCTAGGCCCCCGCTTGAGGAGGCCTCGGGGACTTTGGTTGGCGAGGAAAGCCCCTCTTCAGACGGGTCTGGCAGCCTGGCCCAACCCAGACCCTTGGCCTGGGCCAGGTGAGCTATGGCATGGAGAGGGGGGCTCTCCCAGCAGCCCCAGAGCTGGCCCACGGGTCCCTTCCCCCACAGCCCCTTCTGCAAGGGGCCCTGCCCCTCCCCCTGCCTTAGAACTCAGCCCTCTGCCCCCCAGCAAGTGTCAGCCAGGAACTATTCCTATCCAACAGTGGCCCCTAGCGGTGGAAGTTTGGGCTCTGACTTTGGGCACCGGAGCCGCTCTCTTGTTCCTGGAGCTTCTTCTGTCTCTTGGCTTTTCACCAGACACACAGGAGGGAACAACTGTCCAGGACAGCATAGCAGAGCTTCTCTCCTAGCCCAGTCCCCTCCCAGCAGGCTCCACCCACGTCGGCCACCCCTTCCGTCGCGTCCCCGTGGCCTCCTGCTGGCATTCGGTGTATACATTTTGGAACCCCGCTTCCCCCAGCGCTGGAGGTTTTCCTGGCAGTGGACGCGCTCCCCGAAGTGCATCGGGTGGGTTTCGGCAGGATGCCTATTGGCCGCATCTGTCCCGGCACTGCCACTGGGGACAACTCCCGAGTGCAGAAAACGCCTCCCCTCCCCCCCAATCCATCACAACTGTCTTCCCACTCCCGGGCTTGGGCACCTCCCGCCAGTGGCCACCGTCTCCAGAGCCACCAGGAGGGGCGGGGTCGGGGCGAGTCTGCCGGGGGCGGGGTGAGTGGCGCCTGCGCGCCAGGGCGGCGCTGGGCGTGGCCGGCCCAGCGGGCCGGGGCGCCTGCGCCGTGCTCCCGGCTTGGCGGGCGTCAGAGGGCGGTCTACGGCTCTACGGCGGCGCGGGAGGCCTAGCGCTTGCCCCTCCCCCTGCCCCACACCCACCCCGGGCGCCGTCTGGGCGCCCCGAAAGGAGGGGGTCAGGCGGAGGCAGCGGATGGAGCGAGAGGGGGCTTAGATCCCACAGGGCTGTCGGATGCGGCTCTCCCGCTGGCAGGTGTCGGCACTTTTGCTTCCCTCCACGGTGAGGACCAGGTTCTCCTCCCTCTCAGCTGACCTGGGCCGGTCCAACGAACCTGAGCGCAGGTGGTGCACCTGCGCTGGGGCTCAGGTCCCAGCTGGCACGGGGCCTGTCCAGAGACATGCAGAAGCCTGTCTCCCGAGCATGCACGCACTCAGTGCCAGGCTCAGCCGCCGCCAAAGTGACAGAAGAAGAGGCATGTGTAGGGAGGCCCCCCCTGCAACCGACTCCCCACCCCCACCCCGTACCCCGTGCAAGAGCACGGATTCCCAAGTAGAACCCACTGGCAGGCCACTGAGGCCCGGAGCCACCTGCCATCAGCAGCGTAGTCCTGGGTGTCCCCGCAGCCCTCAGGAGCACCAGGGCCTGGGGCTTGATCGACCAGGCAGCTGCGCCTCGGCGAGAAGGCCTATCTGCTTTGGTTTGGAAATCTGGACAGTATCCCTGCGGCATTGCCCGCTATGGTAGCTTGGAACGGCAATCAATAGGAAAATCATCTGGTTGCGTGGCGTGCTGTGGCAGAGGGAAATGTGCTGAAGATGATGGGTTCTCCCTCTTTTTCCCCCAAAAACGGATGGGTACGACTCGAGTCACTGCCCAGACAACCTATACGTCCGCTTTGGACGGTCACGATGGCCGCTTAGAATATACCCGGTCCATGGAACACCTGGACCTGTAAGCCCACTTGACCGCAGTGCCTGCCTCAAGTGAGCAGAAATGATTTCCACGCAAGTGTCTCGCCACCCAATAGGTAAGCAGTTTCATTGTGCGTCCCGCGGTCCCAGAGCCGAGAGAAACGCTCGTTGCTTGGTACGGTCCCAAAAAGGAGGGCGAGAGGAGAAAGGGCAGGCTCCTTGCTCAGAGTCGTCGGGGTGCTCTGGGGCCCCTCTCGTCCCAGAAAAGAAACGCAGAGAAAGAGAGGTCATTGACAAGGGAGAGGGAAGACTCTGGGCCTGTCCTCTCCGGGAGACAGGCCTCTGCAGGCCTGGCCGGGAGCCCAGGCCGAAGCCCGCAGGCCACCGGTGGGAAAGGCCGGGGTTCCCCTGACAGAAGGTGGAGGTGACGGCGATGGGAGACAGCATGTCTGTGAGCATTGCCGTGGGAGAGACCTGCAGGGCAAGGCCGGCCGGCCCTAGCTAGGCCCCCGCTTGAGGAGGCCTCGGGGACTTTGGTTGGCGAGGAAAGCCCCTCTTCAGACGGGTCTGGCAGCCTGGCCCAACCCAGACCCTTGGCCTGGGCCAGGTGAGCTATGGCATGGAGAGGGGGGCTCTCCCAGCAGCCCCAGAGCTGGCCCACGGGTCCCTTCCCCCACAGCCCCTTCTGCAAGGGGCCCTGCCCCTCCCCCTGCCTTAGAACTCAGCCCTCTGCCCCCCAGCAAGTGTCAGCCAGGAACTATTCCTATCCAACAGTGGCCCCTAGCGGTGGAAGTTTGGGCTCTGACTTTGGGCACCGGAGCCGCTCTCTTGTTCCTGGAGCTTCTTCTGTCTCTTGGCTTTTCACCAGACACACAGGAGGGAACAACTGTCCAGGACAGCATAGCAGAGCTTCTCTCCTAGCCCAGTCCCCTCCCAGCAGGCTCCACCCACGTCGGCCACCCCTTCCGTCGCGTCCCCGTGGCCTCCTGCTGGCATTCGGTGTATACATTTTGGAACCCCGCTTCCCCCAGCGCTGGAGGTTTTCCTGGCAGTGGACGCGCTCCCCGAAGTGCATCGGGTGGGTTTCGGCAGGATGCCTATTGGCCGCATCTGTCCCGGCACTGCCACTGGGGACAACTCCCGAGTGCAGAAAACGCCTCCCCTCCCCCCCAATCCATCACAACTGTCTTCCCACTCCCGGGCTTGGGCACCTCCCGCCAGTGGCCACCGTCTCCAGAGCCACCAGGAGGGGCGGGGTCGGGGCGAGTCTGCCGGGGGCGGGGTGAGTGGCGCCTGCGCGCCAGGGCGGCGCTGGGCGTGGCCGGCCCAGCGGGCCGGGGCGCCTGCGCCGTGCTCCCGGCTTGGCGGGCGTCAGAGGGCGGTCTACGGCTCTACGGCGGCGCGGGAGGCCTAGCGCTTGCCCCTCCCCCTGCCCCACACCCACCCCGGGCGCCGTCTGGGCGCCCCGAAAGGAGGGGGTCAGGCGGAGGCAGCGGATGGAGCGAGAGGGGGCTTAGATCCCACAGGGCTGTCGGATGCGGCTCTCCCGCTGGCAGGTGTCGGCACTTTTGCTTCCCTCCACGGTGAGGACCAGGTTCTCCTCCCTCTCAGCTGACCTGGGCCGGTCCAACGAACCTGAGCGCAGGTGGTGCACCTGCGCTGGGGCTCAGGTCCCAGCTGGCACGGGGCCTGTCCAGAGACATGCAGAAGCCTGTCTCCCGAGCATGCACGCACTCAGTGCCAGGCTCAGCCGCCGCCAAAGTGACAGAAGAAGAGGCATGTGTAGGGAGGCCCCCCCTGCAACCGACTCCCCACCCCCACCCCGTACCCCGTGCAAGAGCACGGATTCCCAAGTAGAGCCCACTGGCAGGCCACTGAGGCCCGGAGCCACCTGCCATCAGCAGCGTAGTCCTGGGTGTCCCCGCAGCCCTCAGGAGCACCAGGGCCTGGGGCTTGATCGACCAGGCAGCTGCGCCTCGGTGAGAAGGCCTATCTGCTTTGGTTTGGAAATCTGGACAGTATCCCTGCGGCATTGCCCGCTATGGTAGCTTGGAACGGCAATCAATAGGAAAATCATCTGGTTGCGTGGCGTGCTGTGGCAGAGGGAAATGTGCTGAAGATGATGGGTTCTCCCTCTTTTTCCCCCAAAAACGGATGGGTACGACTCGAGTCACTGCCCAGACAACCTATACGTCCGCTTTGGACGGTCACGATGGCCGCTTAGAATATACCCGGTCCATGGAACACCTGGACCTGTAAGCCCACTTGACCGCAGTGCCTGCCTCAAGTGAGCAGAAATGATACCCACGCAAGTGTCTCGCCACCCAATAGGTAAGCAGTTTCGTTGTGCGTCCCACGGCCCCAGAGCCGAGAGAAATGCTCGTTGCTTGGTACGGTCCCAAAAAGGAGGGCGAGAGGAGAAAGGGCAGGCTCCTTGCTCAGAGTCGTCGGGGTGCTCTGGGGCCCCTCTCGTCCCAGAAAAGAAACGCAGAGAAAGAGAGGTCATTGACAAGGGAGAGGGGAGACTCTGGGCCTGTCCTCTCCGGGAGACAGGCCTCTGCAGGCCTGGCCAGGAGCCCAGGCCGAAGCCCGCAGGCCACCGGTGGGAAAGGCCGGGGTTCCCCTGACAGAAGGTGGAGGTGACGGCGATGGGAGACAGCATGTCTGTGAGCATTGCCGTGGGAGAGACCTGCAGGGCAAGGCCGGCCGGCCCTAGCTAGGCCCCCGCTTGAGGAGGCCTCGGGGACTTTGGTTGGCGAGGAAAGCCCCTCTTCAGACGGGTCTGGCAGCCTGGCCCAACCCAGACCCTTGGCCTGGGCCAGGTGAGCTATGGCATGGAGAGGGGGGCTCTCCCAGCAGCCCCAGAGCTGGCCCACGGGTCCCTTCCCCCACAGCCCCTTCTGCAAGGGGCCCTGCCCCTCCCCCTGCCTTAGAACTCAGCCCTCTGCCCCCCAGCAAGTGTCAGCCAGGAACTATTCCTATCCAACAGTGGCCCCTAGCGGTGGAAGTTTGGGCTCTGACTTTGGGCACCGGAGCCGCTCTCTTGTTCCTGGAGCTTCTTCTGTCTCTTGGCTTTTCACCAGACACACAGGAGGGAACAACTGTCCAGGACAGCATAGCAGAGCTTCTCTCCTAGCCCAGTCCCCTCCCAGCAGGCTCCACCCACGTCGGCCACCCCTTCCGTCGCGTCCCCGTGGCCTCCTGCTGGCATTCGGTGTATACATTTTGGAACCCCGCTTCCCCCAGCGCTGGAGGTTTTCCTGGCAGTGGACGCGCTCCCCGAAGTGCATCGGGTGGGTTTCGGCAGGATGCCTATTGGCCGCATCTGTCCCGGCACTGCCACTGGGGACAACTCCCGAGTGCAGAAAACGCCTCCCCTCCCCCCCAATCCATCACAACTGTCTTCCCACTCCCGGGCTTGGGCACCTCCCGCCAGTGGCCACCGTCTCCAGAGCCACCAGGAGGGGCGGGGTCGGGGCGAGTCTGCCGGGGGCGGGGTGAGTGGCGCCTGCGCGCCAGGGCGGCGCTGGGCGTGGCCGGCCCAGCGGGCCGGGGCGCCTGCGCCGTGCTCCCGGCTTGGCGGGCGTCAGAGGGCGGTCTACGGCTCTACGGCGGCGCGGGAGGCCTAGCGCTTGCCCCTCCCCCTCCCCCACCCCCACCCCGGGCGCCGTCTGGGCGCCCCGAAAGGAGGGGGTCAGGCGGAGGCAGCGGATGGAGCGAGAGGGGGCTTAGATCCCACAGGGCTGTCGGATGCGGCTCTCCCGCTGGCAGGTGTCGGCACTTTTGCTTCCCTCCGCGGTGAGGACCACGTTCTCCTCCCTCTCAGCTGACCTGGGCCGGTCCAACGAACCTGAGCGCAGGTGGTGCACCTGCGCTGGGGCTCAGGTCCCAGCTGGCACGGGGCCTGTCCAGAGACATGCAGAAGCCTGTCTCCCGAGCATGCACGCACCCAGTGCCAGGCTCAGCCGCCGCCAAAGTGACAGAAGAAGAGGCATACGTAGGTAGGCCCCCCCTGCAACCGACTCCCCCCCCCCACCCCGTACCCCGCGCAAGAGCACGGATTCCCAAGTAGAGCCCACTGGCAGGCCACTGAGGCCCGGAGCCACCTGCCATCAGCAGCGTAGTCCTGGGTGTCCCCGCAGCCCTCAGGAGCACCAGGGCCTGGGGCTTGATCGACCAGGCAGCTGCGCCTCGGCGAGAAGGCCTATCTGCTTTGGTTTGGAAATCTGGACAGTATCCCTGCGGCATTGCCCGCTATGGTAGCTTGGAACGGCAATCAATAGGAAAATCACCTGGTTGCGTGGCGTGCTGTGGCAGAGGGAAATGTGCTGAAGATGATGGGTTCTCCCTTTTTTTCCCCCAAAAACGGATGGGTACGACTCGAGTCACTGCCCAGACAACCCATACGTCCGCTCTGGACGGTCACGATGGCCGCTTAGAATATACCCGGTCCATGGAACACCTGGACCTGTAAGCCCACTTGACCGCAGTGCCTGCCTCAAGTGAGCAGAAATGATTTCCACGCAAGTGTCTCGCCACCCAATAGGTAAGCAGTTTCGTTGTGCGTCCCGCGGTCCCAGAGCCGAGAGAAACGCTCGTTGCTTGGTACGGTCCCAAAAAGGAGGGCGAGAGGAGAAAGGGCAGGCTCCTTGCTCAGAGTCGTCGGGGTGCTCTGGGGCCCCTCTCGTCCCAGAAAAGAAACGCAGAGAAAGAGAGGTCATTGACAAGGGAGAGGGAAGACTCTGGGCCTGTCCTCTCCGGGAGACAGGCCTCTGCAGGCCTGGCCGGGAGCCCAGGCCGAAGCCCGCAGGCCACCGGTGGGAAAGGCCGGGGTTCCCCTGACAGAAGGTGGAGGTGACGGCGATGGGAGACAGCATGTCTGTGAGCATTGCCGTGGGAGAGACCTGCAGGGCAAGGCCGGCCGGCCCTAGCTAGGCCCCCGCTTGAGGAGGCCTCGGGGACTTTGGTTGGCGAGGAAAGCCCCTCTTCAGACGGGTCTGGCAGCCTGGCCCAACCCAGACCCTTGGCCTGGGCCAGGTGAGCTATGGCATGGAGAGGGGGGCTCTCCCAGCAGCCCCAGAGCTGGCCCACGGGTCCCTTCCCCCACAGCCCCTTCTGCAAGGGGCCCTGCCCCTCCCCCTGCCTTAGAACTCAGCCCTCTGCCCCCCAGCAAGTGTCAGCCAGGAACTATTCCTATCCAACAGTGGCCCCTAGCGGTGGAAGTTTGGGCTCTGACTTTGGGCACCGGAGCCGCTCTCTTGTTCCTGGAGCTTCTTCTGTCTCTTGGCTTTTCACCAGACACACAGGAGGGAACAACTGTCCAGGACAGCATAGCAGAGCTTCTCTCCTAGCCCAGTCCCCTCCCAGCAGGCTCCACCCACGTCGGCCACCCCTTCCGTCGCGTCCCCGTGGCCTCCTGCTGGCATTCGGTGTATACATTTTGGAACCCCGCTTCCCCCAGCGCTGGAGGTTTTCCTGGCAGTGGACGCGCTCCCCGAAGTGCATCGGGTGGGTTTCGGCAGGATGCCTATTGGCCGCATCTGTCCCGGCACTGCCACTGGGGACAACTCCCGAGTGCAGAAAACGCCTCCCCTCCCCCCCAATCCATCACAACTGTCTTCCCACTCCCGGGCTTGGGCACCTCCCGCCAGTGGCCACCGTCTCCAGAGCCACCAGGAGGGGCGGGGTCGGGGCGAGTCTGCCGGGGGCGGGGTGAGTGGCGCCTGCGCGCCAGGGCGGCGCTGGGCGTGGCCGGCCCAGCGGGCCGGGGCGCCTGCGCCGTGCTCCCGGCTTGGCGGGCGTCAGAGGGCGGTCTACGGCTCTACGGCGGCGCGGGAGGCCTAGCGCTTGCCCCTCCCCCTGCCCCACACCCACCCCGGGCGCCGTCTGGGCGCCCCGAAAGGAGGGGGTCAGGCGGAGGCAGCGGATGGAGCGAGAGGGGGCTTAGATCCCACAGGGCTGTCGGATGCGGCTCTCCCGCTGGCAGGTGTCGGCACTTTTGCTTCCCTCCACGGTGAGGACCAGGTTCTCCTCCCTCTCAGCTGACCTGGGCCGGTCCAACGAACCTGAGCGCAGGTGGTGCACCTGCGCTGGGGCTCAGGTCCCAGCTGGCACGGGGCCTGTCCAGAGACATGCAGAAGCCTGTCTCCCGAGCATGCACGCACTCAGTGCCAGGCTCAGCCGCCGCCAAAGTGACAGAAGAAGAGGCATGTGTAGGGAGGCCCCCCCTGCAACCGACTCCCCACCCCCACCCCGTACCCCGTGCAAGAGCACGGATTCCCAAGTAGAACCCACTGGCAGGCCACTGAGGCCCGGAGCCACCTGCCATCAGCAGCGTAGTCCTGGGTGTCCCCGCAGCCCTCAGGAGCACCAGGGCCTGGGGCTTGATCGACCAGGCAGCTGCGCC